>NC_081438.1:29930507-29979833 GCF_949786415.1 Peromyscus eremicus | reverse complement strand
CTCCCCTAAGTTGTAAGTTCTCTGAGGACAGAGACTCACTCTTTTCTTTTTCTCTGACCCCTTAGCTGTATCCGATTCACAGTAGACATACAGTAAGTGTTCACTGAATAAAAGAAACATATCTGACGTTATAACCCTAGCCTCTTGTTAATTGGACCATCATTCAGAAGGAACAAGCCATTTCCCAGGGGATATCAGATGGTTAACAATTCATAAAGACGTTCTTGGCCTTCTATGCCTTCAATGTCATTGTTATGCACAGAAGTGTCTGCAGGGGCCTGTCCTTGCTCAAAGCAGCAGGAGGAAGGGGGAAGAATTCAATGGCACCTTCATTCCTTGAGCTACTCTTGGTTAAGCTCTATTCCTTTTACTGATCAACTGTTTTTTGAGACAAGGTCTCACATAATTCAAGTTGGCCTTGAACCCCACCACTGACCCCTGTAGCTGAGGATGGCCTTGAACTATGAATTCTTCTGCTTCCACCTCTATGGAAGCAAACTCTCAGGTCTTGGGGGAAGGATGGCCCATGTATCGTGATGGCCCAGCAAAGAGGAGGAAAAAAACAGAATAGCAAGAATAAAGGTGAAAACATGACCCAAGGTCTCATTCCTGAAATGATCCAGAAAGTTCTTGGGTTGAGAAATTTGCGAGAGCAGCAATATTTGTGGAACAATCACAAAATGTTTTGATTGAGATGTTCATTCATCTTCCAAACATGCTCCATGTTCCATAGACAGGGGAATCAAGGCTTAGGTAAGGACAGAGGCAGGGTGTGGATTCCACAGCCAGGTGATTGCTGAACTGGGACCCTGTCTGAAGCTTCCCTATTGGGTATCCTGGTGGTCTTGAGGCAGGATAGCAGAGCTCAATGGAGGAGGTTCTGCAGATTAACATATGAAAGGCCACAGCAATGGAAGGAATTGACAGCAATTGACAGCTCTTAGTCTGCCTGAACTGCACTAAGCCAAGGGAGCATGCTCAGAAAAGCCCATGTTATAAGAACTTGTTATGGGTTCATAAAAGGTCACTGCATACCTCACTTCAACCCCCTTCCCCTTTTTGAGCTCTTTGAACCCAGCCACAGGCAAGAGACCCAGCACATCTCTGGGCTCCTCTGCACATCTTCCTCAATAAACTTCCTCCTTCCCTGTAATTATCCATGTGTCTCCATACACATTGCAAAGGACCTTGAACCATCAGTGTCTGCCTTCCAGACTCACTGCACAAGTGACAGCTGGGCGAGTTGGTGTGAGACACTAGTTCTCAGTATTGATTGCTGTTAGATTTCTTTCCATTTCCTCTCCAATTCTGACTCAATTGGCCAAGAGTAACTCTTCTTAAAGCTCCTAGAAGGATACCAACAATGACCACAGTATGATAATCATGTCTCCCCATTCTTTATTTTTAATATTTTAACACCAGAAGGCATTGCTGATCCTGGAGGGTCTGTATTCCCTCTCCCCCCAAAAATTAATTGAACTCCCAGAGATGTGTTCTGTAGCTGTTGCCTTCAGACTGAAACATTACCTTAGTTGTAGAGAGGAGGAAACAAATGAGCGTAAGTGTTATGAAATATTTAACTATGTAAAGATGTGCTACATTTGTTTAGGTTGCATTTGTTTCACCATGCCTGCCTAAGGCACCTGATTGGTCTAATACAAAGCTGAATGGCCAATAGCTAGGCAGGAGAGGGATAGGTGGGGTTGGTGGACAGAGAGAAAAAGGAGACAGAGAAGAGAGAAGAGAACAAAGGAGAAAGAGAGAGAGACACCCGGGGGCCGGTCAGGCAGCTGCCAACCAGCAGACACAGAGTAGGATATACAGAAAGAAAGATTGAAAAGCCCTGAGGCAAAAGGCAGACAAAGAGAAACAGGTTAAGTTAAGTTAGGAGAGCTAGCCAGAAATGAGGCTAAGCTGGGCCGAACATTCATAACTAGTAATAAGCCTCCATGTCATGATTGGGGAATTTGGCTGGCGGCCCAAAAGAAAAAGCCTGGTATACTTAAGCTTCCTGTGAAGCTCACTAGACATCTAAAAGACCCACAGAGTCCTTCCCTGAGCAAACAAATGGCTGAGGAGGAGGAGACCTTCCAGTGGTGTAGCTGCTTGTGAGCTGTTCAGAGGGTTCCAAGAATGCAAACTTTGTTGGTTGTCACCCATGCTACGGTGGGCTTGTGGTTGATGCAGCTGTCCCAGTGACTCATGCATCTATAAGGAAGCCCTCCCCTATGTTTCTCTAGAGAATTCCTTACCCATGCTGCTGTGAGTAACCCTTCATCCATGGGTTGTTTGTGTTGTTTTGTTTGTTTGTAACAAACCCCCGTGAACTCACTAGTTCGACATACAAAACCTAAATGAAATCATTTCTTTGGTTTGATGTCGAGTGCCCTTTAAGGGATGAGTTCATGTTTATTCATGTCTCCCCAGGAAATGTCACTCAGCATGGCGATAGTTCACCTCTGAGTAGCCTTTATAAATACAAGCCAACCTATTCAAAACCCAGACTCCTAGAAGCCTCCTCCTTTTGGAGCCTGAACCACCATCCATCTGCCCTGATACCTTTCTACTCCCCAGTGACAGACCCTTGAGGACAGACCCTGTGCTCCCAGAATTGAAGTTATTCTAGCCAACTAAAAACCTGCCTAGCCTGCCCCATCTATTCCTTCTCGTGGAAGCCACAACAAAGGTCCCTAGCCATGTTTCCCCCTCCCTTCTGCTGCCACAGGCTAAGTATCAATGTTTCCTTTCCCAGTCCCAATGGAAAGCTCCCCGTCTCCCCCCACCGAGAACTGGCTATAAAAACCCTTCAGTAGCAATTATCATCTGAGCTACTGGCTTCGCCATGGTTACCTACAATAATGCCTTTAATAATGGGTTTATAAGAGTGGACTTGGGGAACCAAAAACTGGGTTTTGCAAAATCCTGGGGCTTGGGAATCACCCTATTGGTTGGCTTCCTTTTCCTCTTTCCTTCAGGGTGATTTCTGTGTTATCCCGTTTACTGTTAGAGTTTTTCTTAAACATTTTTTCTGTTTATTTTCATTTATAATTATGTATGTTTGTGATATTTTGGCAAAGAATGTGGTTGCCTTTGGCCCTTGTCTGAAGAATCTGCTTAAGGCTAAGCGGAAAAATTCTGGACTAATTGTGTTATCAAAAGAGATTTCAAAACAGCTTAATATTAACTCTGTTGTGTGGTTATTAGTAGTCACTCTTATGGAGGTCTACAATGAAAAAGAGCAGCAAGGCAAAAAGAAATACAAAATATAATTTATGGAGTAAAAGATAACCAGGAAATTTAATGTTGGAGCCAAGAAATGTTGTGTTCAAAGAAATAAGAAGTTTAAAGAAAGGCCTATGGAGAAATGGAATAAAGGGAGTGATGCCCACAGGGTGGACACTGCCCAGCTAATCCTGCAATTTGTGAAAAGAAAAGGCCCAGGGAATCATCAATGGATGATTAAAGAGCAACAATAAATCAAAGCTTATGTAAATGTAATTCAAGGTGTGGTCCAGGTTCCCTCTCAAGCAGGCATCAGAACTAGGCAGCATCAACCACTTGGTTCTGGCTTTAGAGTCCTGGAGAATAGAGAAGTAAAGGGATTGTGGAATCCTCCTCCACAGTTAAGGAAAGCTGCTAAGGGCAGACATGTGACAGGGGAGTCCCTTCATGAAGGCCCAGACAAGCCATTGCATCAAGCTATGAAAGTGAATCCTGGATTGTGTTGTTGGAGGTGCCAGAGCTGTGGGAGAGCTGCAGACAGGGAGTGGAACCAGTCCAAGACAGAGAAGTGTGTTGTAGACAGCAAAGCTGGGAGGGTGGAACCGTCAAAGCCCTTTGATATCAGACATGGAGCTACGGGATTTGGAGTTTGCCCTACTGTGTTTTGGTGTTGCTTTGGATCAGTATTTCCTCATTATGTCCCCTTTCCTCCCTTTTGGGATGGTAATATGTATTCTATACCATTGCATGTTGGAAGTATGTAATTTGCTGTTTGATTTTTACAGAGGTTACAATTAAGAGGTTGTCTTGAATCTCAAAAAAAACTTTGTACTTTTAAGCTTTGTTAAGATTGAGAAAAACTATGGGGACTTTCAAAGTTGGACTGAATGCCTTTTGCATTATGATATGGCTACAAGCCTTTGGGGTCCAGGGAGCAGAATGTAGTGGTTTGAATGAGAATTACTGCCATAGGCTCATATGTTTGAATGCTTGGTCCACAGTTGGTGGAACTGTTTGGGAAGGATTTAGAAGGTGTGTCACTAGGGGTGATCTTGAAGTTTCAAAAGCCCATGCCATTCCCTGTTAGCTCTCTCTCTCTCTCTCTCTCTCTCTCTCTCTCTCTCTCTCTCTCTCTCTCTCTGCCTCTCTTACTGCCCCATGCTTGTGGAGCAGATGTAAGTTCTCAGATACAAGGCCTTCCTGCCTATTGCCATGCTTCCCGCCATAATGACCACAAATTTTAACCCTCTGGAACTGCCAACCTCCAAGTTATATATTTTTCTTTTATAAGTTGCCTTGGTCATGGTGCTTGTCATGGCAATAGAAAAGTGGCTAAGATAATACATTTCCATAGAACATTTTATATGGTACAAATATGTTGCTAGAGGAGAGTTAATTTTTTTCCTTAGGCCTCTTTGGTCTTCTTTATATTGTTGAGGACACAGTGTGCCTTTAAAATTTACCCTCTAAGAGTAAAGGACATTGGTGAAAATTAGCCTAGTAAGGACATTGTCTAGCCAGCAAGGACCCTGAGAGCAGATGAGTATATGTCGCTTCTGGTTCTAGGCAAGATGGTGACTCAGAATAAATAGCATAATCATCCACCTCCAGGAGAAAGCACCATTATTTGGGAAGGAGAAAGTCAGGCCTAGCGACATCTCTTATAGGGAGCAAACCAGCTCCTGGTTAAAAGGAAACACGTGGAAATAATAAGCTAGAAGTTCAAAGATCTGCACCCAAATCTGCTTTTAAACCTCTAGTTAGCATAGCAGGAGGAGGGCAGTGTGGGCTGATGAAATGGGGAAGAAAATGATGCTGGAACAGGGAGGAATAAAAGGCTGTCCTGGTAGGGGCTGTATCAGCTGCAGGGAGCAGAGGAGCGCTGGAAATAGTCCCCACTGACACTTTGCAAACAATCTGAAACAAAATGTGCCCGGTGAAGTCCATGTTGCAGTGCATGACCTTGGACCTTCCTGGGTGGTAGAAGGCCAGGCCAATGGAGATGGACGTCAGAGGTCTACAGGGTTGAGTGACTGGGCAAGAAACTGGAAAATGAGCTGCTTCAGGGCAAACCCTGACAATGCTTCCAGGGGGAAAATTCAGCTGTGAACCAAGGACAGACCGAAGAAGAAGAACTGTGTGCTACAGTTGGAACACGTTAGCCCAGAAGGGCCATCAAATGACATAGCTCATTATCCCTCTGATTTCTGAAATGCCTTGCCTTCCACAGCCTTCTCAGTACCCTGTGTCTTTTTCCCGGGACTTTCCCGGTCCTCATTTGTAACTTCGTTTGAATATTATCTTGCTCTCCACTGTGATCACCACTGTCTCATGAATTGCCTGTGTTGTTTAACTCCCAATTCAAAGACCTCCTTCCTCAACCATGCTCCCACCCGTAGCTGCTCAGCGTTAATCATGCGAATTCTTTGCTCAGACCTCTGTGGAGAACATGCCAACTTGATCTGTTTGATGCTTGCACGGGGCACTTTGGGCTCCTTGAATGTAAGAGATGTTAGGGCCAGGGAGATGGCTTAGTGGGAAAGAGCACTTGCTGTGCAAGCATGAGGACCAGAGGCAGAATCTCCACCGTGTGCATAGAAAAGCCTGGTGTGGATACATGTGCCTATAACTCTAGTATTGTGGGAGATGGGGACAGGAGAATAGAGGCAGGGCAGCTTGCTGGCTGGCAGTCTGTCTCCAGGTTCAGCGAGACCCCGTCTCAAGGAAATAGAGTTACATAACAGGGGAGACCCAACATCTTCTTCTAGCCTCTGCATGGGCACAGGTGTGTGCACCTGTGCACAGTGCACATCACACACAACCCCCCCCCCCCCAGGCTCTGATCTACATATCCTTTGTTCTGCCAGCCACACCAGACAAGGATCTTAAGCTTCACAACCAGGCTCTGAACACATGGCTATTGACAGTCAGGCTGACCCAGGCCTGGCCAACCATGCCCATCCTACACATCACATTGACCTAGCTTTAGCCCAGGGCCACCGCTGTGGGTTCCTCTAGAGCACAGAGGCAGGAAGAGCATAGCCATGAGGCTTTCCCTATATGCATTTCTATTAAACTCTGTCCTCCAGCTCGGGCCTCACACCAGGAGCCACAGATTTATGGAAATGGTTCAGGCTTGGAAATAGAAATAGTTTCAAAAATGACTCAGGCAACTTCATGGGTGAGAGACCCATAATGGCTTATTCTGGCAAACTGGAATGTTCTGTTGTACATTTCCTGCATTTCCATCTGACATCAGGATAAATAACTATGTTGGATGGTTTTTTTAGACCTCTTCCAGCCTTCAATTGTTGTGCTTCTCTGGGTTCCCACCAAATGTTCTACAGTGGTACTGTCATCCTTAGGGCGAAGCCACCCAGGCCAGAGGAGTGAAGGGAAGGGAAGGGAAGGGAAGGGAAGGGAAGGGAAGAGAAGGGAAGGGAAGGGAAGGGAAGGGGAGGGGAGGGGAGTGGAGGGGAGGGGAGGGGAGGGGAGGGGAGGGGAGGGGAGGGGAGGGGAGGGGAGGGGAGGGAAGGGAAGGGGAGGGAAGGGAAGGGAAGTGGGTGAAGCGAGGGCTGGGAAGAGGCGACAGTACTGAAAATGGCATTGCCAAGCATTCTACCTAATCTGGGGGGACTGAGTGCCAATACCACCCCCACACTGAAGCACAGCCCTGTGTATGGTTTACTTCTTAGAGATTACAGAGTAAAATGTTCTCTTCTTGAAATTCTTAGGAGCTAAGGAATTTTATTATTTCATGTTCTTTGAAAGAGGATCTCACTGTGTAACCCGTGCTGGCACCTTGATCCTCCTGCCTCAGCCTCTTGGATTCTGGGATTGCAGAGGTACAACACCACATTCAGTTTCAGAAGGTTTTTTTTTTTTTAAATCCTGTGCAGGAATGACCACCATTAATATTTTGGTGCAACTTTTCTTATCCATCCATGTGGTACACATGCATACATGCATGCATCTATCCATCCATAATACCACTCATTCATCAATGGATGCTTCCATCCATTCTATCCTTTATCCACCCTCCTGTGCACCTATTTATCTATCAATCCCCTACTCATTCATCTGTCCATCTACCTATCAATCCATCGATCCATCCACAGACTGTCTAATTATTCATCTATTCACACATTCTCCCATCCATCCAAGTTCCCATCCATCTATTCATCCATGTCATTCATTCTACCCACCACTCATCCTTTTATCTATCCATCCATCCATCTATCCAACTTCCCATTTACCTATCCATCCATCCACCCATCTTCCCACCCATTCTCCTGCTCACTCGTCCATATACATGTATTACAAATATTATAAGAGAAAATAACATAATCAACTTCCCCACTTAACACTATTTTGAGAATTTTCCCTTATTATTGGATATCCTTTGAAAATATAAATTTAATTATTTCATAATATGTATTATTATCATTATTGGATATTTTGACTGTCTTATTTTTCCCCTCTTACCATAGTGCAGAGATGCACACTCTTGTACACATGAAGACTCCTATTTTTTGTTATTTTAACTATGAATTTGTTGAAGTATAATTTGGGGACCAAAGAGTATGTACTACATTAAGGCTTGCTCTCTCCCTTCCCATATACACACATATACACACTCACCTAACTACTTCCTGTAGCCCTATGTGACCCTTTAGTTTGGTTAGTAACTTTTCAGAGGGATGGAATAAATCAAATAAATAGAACATGGAAGACTCAAACTCTAAATTTCTCTTCAAGGGCACTGAGCCTCATGTGTGTGTGTGTGTGAGGGGGGGAGCATTATGAGAAGTTAGAAAGCAAACTGCATGTAAACTTGCCATAATGGAAAAGTCCATATAAATATCCCTACAGAAACTAAATGCCAAGAGCACAGGTATGTGAGAACGCTAAGATAGATGAATGGGTGGATGGATGGAAGATGGGTGGGTGGATGGATGGATTCATAGCACAGGTAGGGTAAGCAAGAATGGCAGGCCTTATGCTATTTGTGCCTAAAGGTACCTGGTACTGCACTGTACCACGTTGCTAGGCCCACTCAAGTAAGACACAGGTGGTGGTGGCTTAAACAACAGACAATGATTTTCTTACAGTTCCAGAGGGCGGAAGTCCAAGTTCAAGATGAAGGTGTGGACAGCGTTGGCTTCCTGGAGGTCTCTCTCCTTAGCTTTCAGATGCTGTCTTTTCCCGGCTACTTTGCAGGTTTTCTATTGCTGTGAAAAGACACCATGACCATGGCAACTCTTACAAGGAAAACATTTAATTGAGAGGGCTCACTTACAGTTTCAGAGGTTCAGTCCATTATCATCATGGCAAGGAGCACGGCGGCATGGAGGCAGATGTGGTGCTGGAGGAATAGCTGAGAGTTCTACATCTTACAGTCAACAGGAAGTCGGCTGAGACACTGGGCAGTATCCTGAGCATAGGAAACCTCAAAGCCAGCCCCTACAGTGGCACCCTTCCTCTAATAAGGCCATACCCACTCCAACAAAGACACACCCCCTAATGGTGCCACTTCCTGTGAGATTATGGGGGCCAGTTACATTCAAACTACCACACTAACTCAAACAAGGTAATTGTCTTATGGTCTCTGAATGCATGTGCTTACATGCACACCCACCCAACCCACAAATACTATGCATGCACTCAGACAAAGATTTAAAAATACCTTCAGTTTAATGGTGAAGCTGACTTCAAACAGTCCTCACAGGCTGAAGATGGAATTCAATAGGCAGAGTGTCTGCCTGGAAAGCTGGAAACCCTGGGTTTCACATTGCATTAGGATGTGAGTGTGGTGATGCATGCCTATAATCGTAGCGCTTGGGAGGGAGAGGAAGAAGGATCAAAGGTTCAAGGCCATCCTTAGCTACACAGCAGAGGACAAGGTCAGTTTGGGATACATGAGATTCTGACATAAAAAACAACCACGTTCTCACGATTATTGTTATTATTTAAACTACGTGTATGAGTCTCTGTATGCAGATGTGAGCATGAGTGCAGGTGTCTGCAGAGGCCAGAAGAGGGCTTTGGAGCCCCGGAGCTGAAGTTACAGGCCATAGTGAGCCTCTTGATGTAGGTACCAGAAACTGAATTTAGGTCCTCTTCAAGAGAAGTCAGTGCTCTTAACGGATGAGCATCTCTCCAGCCTCTATTTCTCACTATTTGTGATGAGGAACCTTTCTACTATTAAGCCTGTCAGTGCATGTTTATTGTCTATGGTACTGCATATAATGTTTTGGGGACCAGGGGACCATAGTGTTACTTGGATGAAGCACCAGAGTACAGAATGAAGACCCATGAGTGGATGCTGCAGAAAGGTTGGTTACAGGTCAATGTGATAAGACCTCTCTAACCAACAAACACTTATCTCCTGTATGACCTTGAGAGATGGCACAGAGGAGCTCAATGCCTTGAACTTCATAAGTGTTGGAGTCAGTCACAGGTATCATTTCCTTCCCTGGGAGCCCATCACTTCTGGGCTTTGTCCCAAAACAACTCAAAACATCTCTCATTCTTTTAACTTAGAAATGTCCTCTGTTGAATAATGTGTTCCTTAAGATCTCTTTACTATGTATTCATAGTGTATCTTTATTTATCCTTGCCCTGCTTCCCCCCAGACAAAAGACAATACTGAGAGACACAGGTCTAAATTCTAGGCAGGTGCTCTACCACTGAGTCACACCCCAGCCCCTTACTGGGGGATTCAGGCAGGTGCTCTACAACTGAGTCACACCCCAGCCTCCTCACTGGGGGATTCTAGGCAGATGCTCTACCACTGAGCCACATCCCAGCCCCCTCACTGGGGGATTCTAGGCAGGTGCTCTACCACTGAGCCATACCCCAGCCCCTCACTGGGGGATTCTAGGCAGGTGCTCTACCACTGAGCCACACCCTAGACCCTAACTGGGGGATTCAGGCAGGTGCTCTACCACTGGCCATACCCTAACCTTTCACTGGGGGATTCTAGGCAAGTGTTCTACTGCTGAAGCACAGCCCAGCCTTTTGATATTCCAAATCAATTACTTATGGTCTCCAGGTTGGATCTCCCTGCTATAGGAAAACAAATGCTTGGATTTCCAGGGTAATGAAAAAGCAAGCTTTCTCTTACACAGGAAATGTAGGGAGAGTTAAATTGCTGAAAATCAGAGGAAGTTATGTCTGCTGAATCTGTTGCTAGATTTGTTCCTCTCTCCAAAGTAAATATCTCAAAACTTCTACATCCTGTTCTACCTTTAAGGCTGCCAAGTCCCTTCTCCTCACATTCAATGGTATAGGTGAGAGAGAGAAGAGGAATATGAGAGAGAGAGAGAGAGAGAGAGAGAGAGAGAGAGAGAGAGAGAGAGAGAGACTCTGATGCTTGTGCCCATGTCTACGCACATTGCATATACATGTGGCGGTCCAAGGCCAAGGTCAATGTTAAGTGTTTTTCTCATCACTTGACACCTTTATTTTTTTTTATTAAGAAAAATTTTCCATTCATTTTACACACCAATCAAAGATCACCCATCTTCCCTCCTCCCCCCCAGCATCCCCCTCCCAACCCATCCCCCACTCCTCTCCACAAGAAGGCAAGGCCTCCCATGGGGAGGCACATCCAGTAGAGGCAAGCCTCTCCCCCTGCCTCAAGGCTGCATGAGGTGTTCCATCATAGACACCTTTATTTTTTTTTTGAGACAGAGTCTCTCCATGGACCTGAAGCTCATTGGCTTGGCTAGGCTGGTTGGTCAGTGAGCTTCAGAGAGCTCCAAGGCTATCTGTTTGAGTATCAGTGGCAGGCATTTTACTGACGGAGCCATCTCTCCAGCCTGCTCCCTGGTACTTTTGCACCGTAGTTATCTGCTCTCTCACGGCTGTGCCCTCTGCCTACGCCACACTTCCACATCACAGGACATTCCCAGATGCTCGGGGCTAGAACCCCTACTCTCAGTGCCCCTTTCTGTAGGACACTCATCCAATCACATTCTTTGTCTTCATGTCACTTCCGCTGTCAACCCCGCCCCTAATCATGTCTCTACCATCTGAGGTTGGCGCAGTCTCCTACCAACATCGCTCTTCCAGGTACTGTGAGGACATCCTTGTCACTATATCTAGAGGCCCCTTTCTAGACTTAATTCTGGACCCTGTTGCTTTGATCGCACCAGACACTGGACTTATCTTCCTGTTTCCTTCTCAGATGCTGTAGGCTCCAACATCCACATGTCCAGTGATCCTATCTGTGTGCAGATGTCCCATAGATACACAAAGTTAAACAGATTCAGGGCTGAGGGAAGGGCTCAGCTGGTAAAGGGCTTGCAATGCAAACATGAGGATGTGAGCTTGGTCTTCAGCTCCCACATAAAAAGCCGGGTGTGTTGGCTCATGCCTGGAATCCTAGTGCTGAGGAGACAAAGACAGGGGGATCCCTGGAACTCACCAGCCAGCCAGCTTAGTCTAGTTGGCGAGTTCCATGTTCTGTGAGAGATTCTGTTTCAAAAATTAAGAAGGAGAGTGATTGAGGAAGATAACTGATGACCATATGAATACATGGTCTCTGAGTACATACATGTATGCATATACCTGCATGTGTGCATCCATCTTACACACACACACACACACACACACACACACACACACACACACACACACCATTTTAGAAGCTTAACAGATTAAAAAAAAATCTAGTCTTCTACCATCTTCTGAATCCCCATTCCTTCTCACCTGTCCCCACCTTTCATAAGT
The DNA here is from genome assembly GCF_949786415.1 of Peromyscus eremicus. NCBI lineage: Eukaryota > Metazoa > Chordata > Mammalia > Rodentia > Cricetidae > Peromyscus > Peromyscus eremicus. The sequence continues at coordinate 29,967,875 of NC_081438.1, read as the reverse complement.
GAAAGAGCCAGCTTCTAACTGAGAAGACAGGATGCTTTTAACGTTAGAGACAGCACGTTATCCTGGACAATGGCCTCTCTTAGCTGTGGATACTATTTCTTCAGCAGCTCCTGAAGATGCCCTGTCTCTTTCATCTCAGCGGCTAGTGTTAGCTCCTAATTAACAGTGACAATGGTCTCCTGGCTTCCAATCTGGTCCAACCCCAAGCCAGTCCATGGCCTGAATGATTTTTCTAAAAATAAATCTGATTATGTCATTTAAAGACCTTAGGAGTGGAGGCATATGTAGCTAGAGGGTAAAATGCTTGCCTGGAAGTCTTGAGGCCCCAGGTTCTATCTCTAGCTCAGCCTGAAGATCACTCTTTCTGGTTCTTCAACTTCTTCACTGTAAGATTCAAACTCTGGGCCTTTAGACATAATAGTGCTCCCACAGGGAGCCCCTTTGTCCTCTTCTTTGGCTTTAATTATTAGTATTATTTTGAAATTTTGGGTATTTGTGATATCTTAGTTAGGGTTACTATTGCTATGAAGAAACACCACAAACAAAAGCAAGACGGGAAGGGAAGGGTTTATTAGGCTTACACTTCCACATCATAGTCCATCATGGAAAGAAGTCAGGACAGGAACTCACACAGAGCAGGAACCTGGAGGCTGGAGCTGGTGCAGAGCCAGTTCCAGGCCAGCCAGAGCTACATGATGAGATCCTGTCTCAAATCAATCAATCAATCAATCAATCAATCAATCAATCAAACACTTTCTGAGAGTAACGATGGAAGGGATAACTTTCTGCTCACAGTGATCAAAGTTGAGTGTGTAGTGGGATTGCCTGAGGGCTTGTCAAACTACAGGCTGTGTGCTCTGGCCCCTAGCTCTGGTTCAGTAGTTTGGGTTCCATAAGATTGTTGAGGGAAGTGGGCCATTAAGGAGCTATGCTTCTGAGACTAGGCATGGTGGTGCAAGCCTGTAATCCCAGCATTTGGCAGGTGAAGGTAGAAGGATCAGGAGTTCAAGGGCAGCTTAAGCTACATGGGGCGTTTAAGACCTGTGTTGCATGAAACCCTGTCTCAAAACAATTGAATAAGATCTGCTTCCTCCTATGCAAGGATGTCTTGGAGTTGAGGGGTACTTTTAAAGGAAGTTGATAGACATTTGCGGGTTCACGCATTTCTGGTACCTCTCCTTCTCAGGCTACCCCTCACAGGAAACTTTCATGAGGCTTTAGCTTTTTGAAAATGTTGGAAGCAAGCTGGGTGGGCTCTAAGGGAACCAGAGCACACACCCCATTGGGACTCAAAGGCAGCACCTGGAGCTGCTCCTCACTCATTAATAGGTTGCCAGGCAACGGAACAAAGGTGAGGCTGAGCTGGGATTAGCAATTGGCAGGCATCTGAGAGAGAGCCACGGAGGGAAGCCTACTCATCAGTAGAGGACCACAGGGGCCAGGTGGGAGGAACCCTCCGGCGTGACAGGGGCTTTGTTTTGCACATGGAAGAGGCACAATGTGGAGGTGAAGACACATTCGGGTCATAACTTGCCTTCTAATAGGATTGGGGATTATTTTTCTCAGAAGAACCATTGAGAACCCATTAGGGACATTTCTTAATATAGGTGAGAAACGACTTATTGGGCTCCTCACCATGTGCCTCTTATAAACAGGCTTTATCAATTCATTCTGCAGACGTATAGTCACATTTGAAAAACATTAAAAGTGTAGAAAAAACATAATGTCATGTGTCCTGGAGGAAACCCTATTGTGAGTTTGCTATTTATTCTTTCAGAAAAAAATCAACACGGTTGGGACTAGTCTACATTTATTTGTTCTAGAGTGTTGTTAAAAATGCCTTTAAATGTCTATAGTGCATGTTTCTTCATTGGCTCTCTTAGCCCTATTTAAAAAAATAATTGATTTTTAAGTGTTATTGCTTTGCTTTTCAATTGTTTGGTCATTTCATTCATACATCTAGACAACAAATTTTGGCCTTTTCACTCTTCCTCACCCCCTCCCTCCACCGGAACCCTTCTTCTCAACCATTTCCCCTTCTACTTCCATGGCTTCTTTCTGTGTGTGGCTCACTGAATTTCATTAGCTTTACTTGCTCCAATGTGTTTGGGAAGTTATTCAGCAGAGAAAAGACAACTCATCAGTGGCTACACTACTGAAGAATGTCGAATGTCGTACTCCTCCCCGACAAGGCGAATTGCCAATAGTTGCTCTGGAAGGGGTGGAGCCCCATGTGCCCCTCCCCCGTTCTTGATGAAATGTTGATGGGTAGATAAACCATGGCTGCAGTGAGTTCATGAGAGGAATGGCTATGTCATGGCCAGAGGACACCTTCTTGTTGTTCATCTCCCCATCATTGGCCCTTACATTCTCTCTGTCCTTTCTTCCAGAAAGTTCCCTAAGCCCTGGTGTGTATGTGTGTGTGTGTGTGTGTGTGTGTGTGTGTGTGTGTGTGTGTGTTATAGCTGTCTTCATTGGGGCCATAGACTCTATTCTTTAACTCATTGTAACTATTTCTTAACAGTCATTTATTATGTGAATGTACCATATTGAATGTTTGGGGCTATTATTAGCAATGTCACAATGAAAAGCCTTAAATGTAGGTGAAGTGTAATGACAAGATAATTCATATTTAAAGTTTAGCCACTGAGGCTGGGGAGATGGCTCAGCAGTGAAAGGGCTTGCTGTGTAAGATTGAGGACTGGAGTTCGAATCTCCAGCACTCATGCAATTGCTGGGTGGCAGTAGCGGCCTGCCTGTGATCTCAGTGCTCAGGAGGTGGAGACAAGGCACCCCGGAGCAAGCTGGTCAGTGAGATTAGCCAAATTGGCAAGCTCTGGGTTCCCATGAGAGACCTGCCTCAATATATGAGGTGGGGAGCAGTTGTGAAAGACGCCAGATATTAACCTCAGCCCTCCACATGTATGGTCACAAAAATGATCACACACACACACACACACACACACACACACACACACACACACACACAGAGAGAGAGAGAGAGAGAGAGAGAGAGAGAGAGAGAGCTATAGATGGACCAACAGGAGCATGTTTGGGGATGGAGGAGCAGAGGAGGATTAACAAAAACAAAGAATGCATGAAACTATCCTAACAAAACCCTGCCATTTTATATGCTAATTTAAGAAATAAAAGTTAAGTTCAGCTATAGTGTCTAGGTTTCTCTCTAGAATGGCTCTTTAATTTTTACTTTTACCAAAAACATATGAATGCCTATTTTCACAGAGTGTCCCAAACACTTGCCACTCCAATGTCTTGGAACATTTTTATATGACTTCAAGCTTTCATATTTTAGATCCATATTTTGTGTGTTTCTTGAAATGTTTTTTTCTTTTTGTATTCTCTTTCTTTTAACAATGATTTTTATTTTCGTTTTTAAATATGTGTGTACGTGTGTGCATTTGTGCATGTGAGTACCGTGCCCATAGAGAGCAGAGGGTGTTGGGTCACCACAGCTGGAGTTACAGGCAGTTGTGAGCAGCCTGAACTCAGGTTTCCAGCAAGAGCGGCACTCTCAACCACTGAGCCATCTCTCCAGCCCCTCAGCTTCCTATAGCGTCTGCTCATTTACTTTTCTTATTGAGGAAATGCTAATACTTCATCCAGCCCCCATCTCATCATGAGGATGCTTTGGGTTTTTAATTCATATACAGGTGTATCTATTGGTGTTTTAGGAAATTGCATATTTTCTTTAAAAAAAATCCCATCTCTATGATTTATAAAAACTTTCTGTTCTTGTCATGCTCTATAAGAAGAGGTTGGAGCTGGGCGTGGTGGTACATGCCTTTAATCCCAGAAATTGGAAGGCAGAGGCAGGTGGCAGGCAGTTTGAGGTCAGCTTGGTCTATAAAGCAAGTTCCAGGACAGCCAGGGCTGTTACACAGAGAAACCCTGTCTCAAAAAACCAAAGGGGGGAAAAAGAGGACGGAACAAAAGGAAAGAAGGGAACAAGAGACATCCCGTGCATTGTCTTATTTACTTCCTGAGGGCTGTCTGGTTGTGAGGCTCAGGGACAAAGGACCTGCCCAGATAGTGAGGGTGTAGTGTAGTTCAATGGCAGAATGCTGCTCGACATGCACAAGGTCCTGACTTCATCTCAGAACCATTTTAAAAATAACAAAACCTCCCGCTTTCCAAGAGACATGAAAGACACAATTAGTGACTCACAAAAGAAATAGAAAACACTTGGAAGTCTTGTTCAAGTTCATACTCGGATCCAGCAGTCCCAGGGCAGGGCTGAGGAGTGTTTTGCATTGGTCCCCAGGTGGAGCTGATGGTCCATGGGTATCTACACCAGTCAGGCTTTAGATTGTAACAAGGGTTAGCCAAGTGTGGCAGTGCACACCTGTCATTCCTGCAAGCTAAAGCAGGAGAAACATTGTGAGTTTGAGGCCAGGCTTTGCTACACAGGCCAGCCTGCCCTACAAAATAACACCATATCAATCCATCCATCCATCCATCCATCCATCCATCCATCCATCCATCCATCAATCAAACCTAACAAGGGGAAGATGCTGATGGTCTTAGTGACCGTTCTAACTTGGGGGTTAGGGATTCTTCTCTCTGTAATTAATCAGAGTTTCGGAAACTCTACTTTCTTAGAAAGTAGAGAATCACTATTTTTTTTTTCTTTCCATGGTAGGGTTTGAACACAGGACTTGTATGTGTGCTGGACATATGTTCTACCATTGAGCTATATAGTTGGCCTTCTTTTTTTTTTTGAAACAGGATCACTAAGCTCCAAGACTGGCCTTGGATTTGTCACCTTTGTGCCTCAGCCACTGGAGTAGCTGGGGTGACCGGCTTCCATTACCAGGTCTGACTTACAGTTCATTTTTGAAAGGGAAAATGAATTCTGGGTCTTGGTGTCATAAAATATGTAGCTAAAGGGTATTAAAGGAGGACATAAACAACTAAAATGTTCATTTTTGAGGGCTTTGTTGACTGGGTAAAATTAAAGTGAAAGGTTAATTGGTGTTTGGGGAGAAATGTCACAAGCCTGTTTCTCTAGTTCTTCTCCCCAGCACTATAAACAGGCCCTTTTGTATTACTATTTTGCATTTTTAAGATCTTATGTTATTTTATTGTGTGAGTTCCTGTATGGTTTGTATGATGATCCTAGAACCAGGCTGGAGGCAGCAAACCCCAGCCATCCTCTTGTCTCTACTCTCTACAACACTGGGGTTATAGGCTCTCATGGCCCAACCTGGCTTTTTACTTCCGGTGTTGGGGATTCATGCCCAGTGCTTATGTAGCATGCCCTCTTCCCCACTGAACTAACTCCCCAGCCTCTATTTCGGACTTCTGAGACAGGATCTCACCACATAGCCCAGGCTCACCTTGAACTGGCGATCCTCTTGTCCAACCTCCCAAGTATTGAGATTATAGCCATGTAGCACTGTGCCTGGCTCTCTCAGTATTATTATTAATTATTATTATTTTGTTTTTGAGAAATACTAGCTATTGTCCAAGCACACTTGTCCAGATAGTGACTAATGGGTCTTGTAAAAGGCACATAGGCTGGCGGGGGAAAGACTTGGAGGAGGACTCTGGAGACCCAGATTCTTGCTCTGGGTTCAGCACCGTTGGTTTGCATATATTAAACCTTTCCGGCTTCATTTCTTCTGCTGCAGGATGGAGACCGTAATAGAGCCTCACTTTCCCAGGACGATACTGAAATAAAACATTTCCCTGAGGGGTCCCCAGACCTTCTCTGTAGCAGTGACATCTTCTATCTTGATCTCCCATAAACCGACCGTACCCTGACTTGGGTTTTGTCTTTTGCAAGCAAGTTTGCATGAAGGTTCCTGCTAACTGCCAGCTAAATCATAGCAAAGAAAGAGTCTGTGGACGTTTCTGGATTATGCAAAAGTCAAGAAGCTGCTGGAGTCCCATTGGTGCCCACGCTAGAAGGGTACAAGAATATATGTTATAGGCATTTGGAAAAGCTGAGCTGCAGGGCAAACTTGGGCCTGGCAGAGTGAGTGTGTTTCATGGCAAGCATTGCCACATGGGAACAGGGGAAGGGAGATGAGCCTTTATTAAGTGTGGATTAGGTCATTTTCTTGCAACAGACTTCTGAGATGGGAATTATTCCCAACTTTTTTCCAGAAACTCATTCAGCAATTTGCCCAAATTTCACAACTTGGAAGAGCAGAGCTAACCCACCAGGTCAAATCTGCCCCACAATTATATACTCAACACCCCGCTCCCCGCCCCTGCCCCCCATCTCAGAGCAAAGTGGAGGTACTTAAAGGTGGGGAGGAAAAGATCTGCACCCTTGACCTTGGACAGGTCATGTCACCTTTGTAAGCATCAATGACAACAGTTTGGTGGGTGAGATGGTGCTGCTGGCCAGCCCCGAGTTCCTTGAGCACAGCTGATGTTGCTCATTTATCCATGCTCCTGGCTTTCACATAATCCTGTAAGTTTGTAAAAGCCTACACAGTTGGCAACAGAAATTACAAATACCGCCTCCCTCTACTCCCAGTCAAAATCCACATGTTCTCAGGGTGCCAGGGCTGAGGGGACACTTCTCTTCTCTGGCAACCATTGCCCTTTTAGGAGCCTTGGCATCTAGAGAACAGGGCACATTTTGGCTATATTTTTATTCCTTTTTTTTTTTTTTTTTGTGGTGTGTGTAGGAAAGGGCGAAAGGCAAAGACTGGATTCTCAGTTCCTAACTCACCATCTCCATCTGCCACCATCCCTGGGCCTCAGTTTCCCCACCTTTCCTTAGCTGTTATAGATACAAGCCTGTGTCTAGAATCAGCTCAATACAAGGGCTCTGCAAACAGGAATTGGCTCTTACAATTCTCAACCCCTTGCCTGGGGCTTTTTTGTTGGCTGGGACAATCAACACAACATTACTTGTAAGTTGACACAGCGCACTTTCTAGGGAGCCAGCGCCTTGCTGGGCACACTCCCTGTCTCCTTGGCCTTCTAATCATACATGACCTCACTCAAACACCATCACATGCTCTCCGCCAACTCCCAACAACATAGGACTGAACGGTCACCTCCCAGCTCCTCTCCCCCCAAAAATCCCAGCCTCTTGGCTCCAGCGTGCTGAGTTCACCCCATAAACTCAGCTAATGGATACCACATGCTGCTAAGGGGCCGCGCCCAACCCCACCCCTCCACTCCTGAAGGCTCCCCAGACCCTGGGATGTCCAATCCTTCCCCCAGCAGGCCCTTCCTCCAGATCCTCCCACGGCACAACGGGAAGCGCCCTGTGCTATGGTCCTGCAGGCCAAGCATGACCTTGGACGCCTCTCCAAAGCCATGTCCACTCCTCAGAACAGGCTGAGTGTTTGCACCCCACGGGTGCCTCCGGTTGCTGGGAATTGCAAACTCGATCGCGCGCCTTTCGCCTTTGCAATGACAGCAACTTGGCTCACCACCCCAGCACCAGAGTCCCTGGCTGGAAGCAGGGAGGCTCCCGGGACTCATGGAGGGGTGTGCCCACCCGCCCTCCGCTCGCGGATCCCTCTGGAACGCCTGGGCCTGCGACGCCGAGGGCCGCCACACCTGTCATCCCACCCGCAGGACTCCAGGGCCCCCGGGGGTGGGAATAGGCACCGCCCCGCCTGAGCACACCCCAGCAGACAAGCCCGCCGGGGAAGCGCGTGCCGAGACGGCGCGCCGGCTGCAATCCCCGCTGAGGGTCCCTAGGGGGCGCAGCGGGCGCGGGAAGTCGCTCTGGGCCCCGGCACGAAATTGCAAGCGGGCGGGCGCGGCGAGTTTGAAAACAAGCGAGCACCGTGGGGGCGGGTCCCAGGCGCGAGAGCCGCCGGGGCTCGGCCAATCAGAGGCGGGCGGCGGGCGCGGGCGGCGCGTGCGGCCGGGCTGTGAATGGGGCGCGGCGGTGGCGGCGGCCGAGGCGAGAGCCGGCGCGCGGGCGGGCGCACTTTCTCCTCAGTGCCGGGCGGGGGCGGCGGCGGCAGAGACAGAGGCGGCGGCAGAGGCGTTCTGCTCAGCTCCCCTCAGAGAGCGCTGCGGGGCCCGGCGCTGCGCGGCTGCGAGCAGCGACGGCGACGTGCCGGGCATTTCCCCAGCTCGCTGACAACTTCTCCGCGGCCCGGCTCGCGGTTCATCGGAGCCCGGACGCCGCCCCTCGGCGCCCGCCGCTGCCTCCGCGGGGCTGCGCGCTCCCGCCCGCCCTGCCCGTCCCGCGGCGCCCGGGGGTGGCGGCTCCGCGGCATGGCCCGCGCCCGGCCCTCCGTGGCGGGCGGCGGCGGTGCGGCGCCCCCTGAGCGTGCGGGGCCCGGGCGGCCGCGGAAGAGCCGGACCGGCTACCACTGCGACCCCGAGCGCCCCGGGCTGCGAGCGGCGCCCCAGACCCCCGGGCCGGGCGCGGGCCGGCGGGCGGCAAAGTTGAGGCCGGGCCGCGGGTGGTGGGCGCTGCTGTTGCTCCAGCTGCACTTGCTGCGGGCGCTGGCGCAAGGTAGGTGGCGGGCCTGACTGGGGTGACACCCCCCCCCCGAGACGGACTTTGTGGGCGCCGCCCGGGGTTGGCTTTAGGGGTGCGCAATCCCGGGGTGGACTCTTGGAGCGCGCGCGCCGCCCGGGATGACACCCCAGGGGTGAACTTTGTGGGCGCCACCTGGTCTAGATTATGAATGGGTATCTCTGAGGTGACTTTGCAAGTGGACATCTGTGGGCTGGGCTTCAGGGGTGCACAATCTTGGGGTGACACCCTGTGGTATACTTTGTGGGTGCCATCTGGGATGGGCTGTTATGAGTGGATACCTTCGGACTGAGTTTCAGGGGTGCACAATCTTGAGGTGATACCTTTGGAGTGAACTATATTATGGGTTTACAACCCTGAGGTGACTTTGCAGGTGGATACCTCAGGGCTGAGCTTTAGGGTTGCACAGTCTTGGGGTGACACCCCTGAGGTGGAGTATGGATGCACACCCCTTGGGATGGACTCTTGGAGTGGGCGCCACCTGCCATGGGTTGTATTACGAATGGACATCCCCGGGGTGGACTTTAGAAATGGATGCATCTGGGCTAGGCCGAAGGGGTCTGAAATACTAGAGCGCACACCCCTGGGACGGACTGTTTGAATGGTCACTCCCTAGATTATATGAGTGTACATCTCTGGTGGACTTTAGGGTTGACACCCCTGAGGTGGATCCTGTGGGGTGCGTTCAGCCTGCAGTAGGCTATGGATAGATATCTTTGGGGTGTACTTTGGCGATGGACACCACTGGAGCAGATAACCCTGACACGGGCCCTGAGGGTGTTGGCACTTTGGATGGGCTCCATAGATGGGCGCTGCTTGAGTGGACAGCTTTGGCGTGGACTCTGGGGGTGCGCGCCGCCTGGGGTGGATCCTCTAGGGTAGACTTTGTGAGTGCAGCCTGGAGTGACCTCGGGGTTGTGGGTGCCCCTCGGTGCAGCGCTGGGAACTTTGCAAGCGTTTAGGGTCGGGGATCCTCTGAATCACCGGGTCGGGACTGCGGGTCGCTAGGTCTGGAGGCAGCTAAAGGGTTAATGCGGTGTTCCTCTAATCCGCGCTGCAATCGGAGCGCGCTGACACCGAGTAGCTGGAGAATTCGCCCTGTGTGTTGTGTGTTGTATTTTCTTTTCTTCTTCTTTTTTTTCTTCTTCTTCTTCTTCTTTTTTTTTTTTTTTTAAATCGGAGCCCTGGAAGAACCTTTAAAGTTGAGCCCTAGCCACCGTGGCTTCAAAGAACACCCAGCGCGTCCTATTGCACTGATTAAAACACGAGCTGATTCGTATCTGAGTCTGCACCGCAGAGTCTTGTTAACGATGAGTGACATCCGCGGTGGACTTCAAATATCAAGTGCCAGTCACCACCAGCCGCTCTTTCCCCCCTTCTCCCCAGGGCTGCCTCCCCTCCCCTAGTCCTGATGCCTCGCCCCAAGTGGGTGCCTAGTACTCGGTGGAGCAAAACTTTGAGAGCCCACAGCTTTGCCTCCGGGCTTTGTTTTTCTCCCTCGGTTGGCTTCTGTTTGGAACACGGAGGTGTTCTCTAAAATAAGGAAAGGGGATCTGCGGATTCCAGGTGACCTTTTGCAAATGGAAATGGACTCTCTCCCAAAAGAGCTTTCCCTCCTAAATCTGGATTTCCCCTGCTTAAACCTGAAGCATACATGTGCTAGTCAGCTTCCTCTTCCCTGGGGAGGTTGCTGGTCTCAAAACAGAAAAACCAGACATAATCGTGTTAACATGACTTTTGATGGAGTCTTTAAAACAAATAGTGAACCCGGTTTGCTCTTGGTAGTTTAGAAAAATTAACTTTCGAGTTCATTCCTTGTATCCTGTAAGCTTACCAAAGTAAGGCGTTGAGTATTTGGAGATTGAAGGAAATAGGTAGATTATACTTAAATTATGAAGAGCCGTGGTCTTTGTTATTTGTGCCATGAGTTATGTGTGGTAAAACCCCAGTGATTTAAATGCAATACTTAAAAGTCAGACTTCAAAATTACAATGAGATAGCTTAATAAGACTCTAATAACTTAGTATTCTTATTTGAGCTAATCTAATGTTATCTGGGTGGCAGCCCTCTTCCTCTTAGATTTTGATAAATGCTCCCTTTCATGTTTTCTATATGGAAACAAATCACCATGTTTCTGGTTACTTTTAGCCCTCCACACCTAACATCCTCATTTCACTTTTTTTTCTGGCACCTTTTACCTAAGGATGTTATCCAGAAGAAAAAGCGTTTACTGATTGTGTAAAATGGAATCTGTAGGTTGTCAGAGGAACCAAGTTCAAGTGAAGAAATCGAGATCACTTAGGATGACCTTCAGAGATGGAGTTCAGTTTCCCTTCTCAAAAATGAAAGTGACTTTCACTTGACGACAGTCCCCTATACATTTGAAGATTGGCACACCACTTTGAACAGTGGGAAAGATCTGCTACAGCCCTTGAAGTGTATTAGAGTTTATCAGCTGCACCTTGCACACCCTATAAAGTGTTGCCCTTTCACAATTATAATGTTAGTGAAAATTATTAATTTTTATAAATACATGTACTAGGCAACAGCCATACTTTCCAAAGAGAGGAATCATTTATTACTTCTTGCCAATAAAAACACAGGCACCCATTTCACATTTATATGGTGCACGAAAGTATGCAGATCTTTTAGTGTAAAATTTCAAATAGGTTGTCACAAATTTTAAATTCATCGACAGGTTTCTGTTCTTTGTGCTATGTGAAATGTGTAATATATCCATCATTTTTTATATCGTATTGAAAATTCATATTACAGAGGAGATGTCACCATTTGACAAAACCTCATGTATCTTGAAAATGAAAATTCCGGTGCCGCTGTCGAGATTTCTGATGAGATGATGAGTTGGTCATATGCACAGGAATGCTTTCTCTAGAATCCTTTCAGATAAAATGTAACATTTTGCATGGAACAGTTACCACTAAGTTGAAACTGTCATAATGCCATATTGATACTGTGTATCTATCTAAGGCCATTTCTAATTCCTCTGTTGGGTTTTCCTCTTAGGATACTTCCTATGGGTCGGCTTGGTCATGATTTCTAGCAGACAATGAGGGCAACATGTTTACTAAAAGTTATATATGTATAGCTGAAGTTACAAGCAGGGAATAGATTTCTGGCCATGATGTAAAGCACCAGGTTTGGATCTTATAAGTGTAACTTCAGGATGTACTGCAGTTTCTTCTCTGTATATGGAAATGGAAATTATATACTCTGCTTATTGGTGTGTGTTTAATTGTTCATGACTCGTCTGGATTTTTAAAACGCCAGGTTGTTAGTTCTGGAAGGCAGGTGGCAATGCATGCTTTCTTTATGCTGTGCACCGAGTATGAGCGGTTCAGAAAGAGGGCTTCAGAGGCAAGAGATGCATCATAGGGACAGGGGTGTTTTGGGCTGGAGAATTCTGTTTCTCTGGAGCTGGGGTGGCTCCATTGATAAAATGCTTGCTGGGCAAACATGAAGAGCTGAGTTCAGATCCATAGCACTCACTTAAAAGTCCTGATGACTCTAACACTGAGGGAGGGGTAGGATAGAGTCAGGCAGATCCCTTGGAGCTGCTTGGCCAAACAGATTAGCAAAATTGCTAAGCTCTGGCTTCAGTGAGAGACCCTGTCTCAAAAAAGAAAATGTTGTTTCCAGTCTCTTGGATCTTCTCAAATACTGCATTACAATCAGGTGGACATTTGAGGGTATGCAGGACCAGCTCATTTCGGGTGAGCCACCAAGTGCTTTCCAGGTGACTCTCATGTCCACTGTTGCTTGAGAACCCCTGGCTACATTGCTTTGTTGTCTCACTCCAATTACCAGCTGACTTTCTGGAAGCTTCCCTAAGCCAGTGTTTCACAGCTTGGCTGCACACTAGAATCCTTTGGGAGCTCTGAGGCAGGATTGGACTTCTAGACTTTGTTGACTTGAGGTTTGAGCTAAGCAGTAGGATCTCTAGACTCCCCAGTTGGTTCTGATGATTAGTCAGGTTTGGGAACCACTGTTCTGTGAGACTCCATTCCCCCTTTAATCTTGTCCCCAAGCCTTCAGATCTTAGTGGCTTTTATGGACCTGGAATCTGTGTTCGCTCAAACCCTGCATGGGTCCTGGGCTCGTTTTCTAATCAGTCCTTTTAGTTTGCATTGTGTCCCTTGCTAATGAAACTGTTGCGCTCCTGCCTTGTGCTGCTCTGAGGATTGCATTAGAATCATTAGTGACTTTTATTTATATGACAGGGTTTCCTGTGACACAGGCTCCCCACGCAAACTAACTTACTCACTGTGTAGCTATGGATAACCTTGAACTTCCGACTTCTACATCCTGAGTTCTTGGATTCTGTGACATGTACCACCATACCCAGTCTATTGCTAGTGAAATTGAAAGAGTATGGTTGCCTAGGCTTCACACCAGACATGCTAGGTCTCAAAAGAATATATTTAAGAAGGTTCCATGTTCTGTATGGCTCAATGGTTAAGAGCACACATGGCTTTTCACAACTATCTGCTATCTGTAACTCCAGTTCCAGGGGATCTGATGCCCTCTTTTGGCCTCAGAGGGCACTGCACACATGTAGTGCACAGGTATATATATGTTCAGGAAACACCCATACACAGAAATATATTTTTTAAGAAAGGGGGTTCTACATGTGAGCTTGTCATATTCTATTTTGCTTCTATCCTTGTGTTGTTAATCCCATAATCTCACTGAATTTGCTGGCACTCTTACCCTATTTTCCTATGGTCTGAGCCACTTTCCTCATGCCATTTCCCAGCTGTGGGTAAAATCTGCTAATTATCCTTTCTGCCACTTGTTTGATGGAGAAGTAACAAAGCAGTGTTAATTGAGGTCACTGCAAGTCTAGCCTCCCTTTGAGCTCCTATTGTTTTCCATTAATCCATATGTGCTTTGTGGTCCCCTCTTCCTCTTACCCTCTGAACCAATTCCTTAATTCTGTAGTGTGAATTGGAACTGGGGCGTGGGCTCTAGACCACCTTGCTTCACTAGAGGCTTAGACTCAGTGCTCAGACACTGAATCGAATCTTCCTAGACCACTGTGGGTTTAACAGAGGGCCACTAGTCACTTGATTGGGTAAACTATTGTCCCTTTCTATGAGGTCTGCATGTAACCACTTTAATGGTCCCTTATGAACCAAGGATGAGTTTATCCTTCACCCCCCCACCCCACTTTTTTCTAAACATCTGTGTGTGAGTGTGCATGTACAAGAGCACCAGTGTGAAGGACAGAGGACAACTTGTGAGGATTGCTTCTCTCCTTCCACCATGATGGTCCCAGGGATTGACCTCAGGTTGTCAGGTTGGTGACAAAAACCTTTACCACTGAGCCATCTCACAGGTTAGAACAACTCTGGAGAAAGGTAGCATTTTGTTCTTTTATCTGTGAAGACTCCAGGTGTTAACTGATTTGCTCAAGGCTCCAGGAGGAGTACTGGCAGAGCCTGAAAGAAAAGCCTGATTCAGGATCTGTGACATAGCTTGGGTCTCCCTGTAGCCTGTGCCTTTGGAAGGAGAGAAGAAAACAGGAATACACTCTGATCCATAGTGCAGAAAGGTGGTGGGTGGAGCTCTAAATAGTCTATGGACTGACCTGACAGAGACTTTCAGTTTACCTCCCAGTCATCATCAGGAGCCAATAAAAATCACATTGGAGGATTCTGAGGCCAGAGGAGAGAAATGTACACACCATCTTCTGTGTATCCAACCCTGTCCCCTAATACAATAGTTGTTGCCACTTTGGTATCCCTCTCCACTCATTTTTCTTTTTACACTGTAGCTTGGACTCCAGTTAAGTGGGCATTGTGCTGCCACTCCAGGGTGGACCACCGGAAGTAAACATGCCATTTTTTTGAGAACATTTGGAAAATTCTTTTTTCTACTTTAATGTACACAGAGGTGGAGAATGTAAGGCGCCAGGAGATCTTTTGGTTACTGCTTTGCTGTAGCATGTGCATTCTCTAACAACAAACAGTTAAGTTCAGCCACCTGCTGGGACTGCATCCAGCTGGGAAGTCCTGTATCCTAAATACTGGCTTGAGACAAAGTGGAGACTGCAAATGTGGCTGGTTCTACATGATACAAGCTTTGCCCTTAATTACACTTTATGTTTCCATTCTAAGAGTCCTTGTGTCTTTGTTGCCACGTGGGGTTGGAGTTTCAGGTTGTATGGTATTTTTCTGCCTCCTTCTGGCCTTCTTTAGGGGTTCCCAGAGGTCAGGTTAGTGATAGCCACCCACTAAAATTATATCATGGGATGGACACAGCGTAAGGAGGAGCATTGAGATTTGTGTAGGCTCTGGCTTAGCATTTTCTAAGCAAAAATGGTATTGATAGAGAGGATCCCATGAGTACCATCCTTGGCAGTTGAGTGCAGCTGAGGGTGGTTTTGAAAATAGTTCGAGAGGTGTGCTATAGGCAGTCAATGAATTATTTAAAAATAAAATTTTAATATGCATATCATTACTTGGTTAAATACTCCTAGTAAGCAGCAGTGCATATGAGCATTCTAAGTTCATATAGTTTCTTTAATGAATTAATTTGACTTCAGTCTTTCAACAAGACAGTAGAACTCCCCCTAAGTTTTGCATCTCTTTTTAATAAGAGTGTATAAATATTTGTAATCTTAATCCTGAGGGAGAATGTATTTTGTCAGTTAGGACTATTGTTCTGGCACTTCCTGCCATCCATGGTAACACAAATAAATCACTGTGATAAGCCTTTCACTGGATTCCTGGAATGCAGAAGTCTCTTCTTCTTCAAAAGATACCTTCCTGCTGGTTACAGGTTTCACACCTGAGACCTTCTGGAGAAATTATTAGTTTTACAGCTTCATTACATTAACACTCTTTTCTCTCTGCACTGTGTAGAAATAAAACAACACAACTAAACAAACAAACTACTCGGGAACGTTGCTGTGTGTTTATACCTGTGCTATTCCAGTAGGTACAAGGTTTGGCCCATGACAGGCAGCTCCAAAGTCAGAGACAATGGCATCAGCTTGGCCCCATCTCCCACACTGTGAGAATGAAAATAATTTCTCTAAAGCTTTCCTAGAAACATGGCTGTGGCAGGTGGAAAAAGTGTTGGGCTAAGTGTCTGTAGCCCTGGCTTTTATCTCAACCTGAAACTACCTGCAGTGTGAGCAAGTCTGCTAGCCTCTCCTGAGCCTACTTTTCCACCTGGAAAAGGTGGTGGTGGTGGAGCTTAGACCAGTAAGTGAGAGGATGTTCGGGATCGTTCTGCCCTGATTCTCTCCTTCTCTGTGTTGATCTCCTTCCTCCATGCCCCCAGAGTCTCCGAGTGTGCCAGTTGTCTGGGGTTCTGTAACTCCATATGTCTTAGCTCCTGGGAGCTGCTTCCTTTCATTCCACTATTGTTGGGGTATATATATATAGTGTTGAAGACAACTGGTGCAATGTAATATTTCTCCTTAGGTGCTGCTGCCTAACATGGGGTAGATTTACTACAGCCTGAAAATGGTTCATGCTCAAATTTTTAGGTTCTGTAAAACAAATTAGTGCTTTAATTTATCAATGTAAGCCTGAAGTTTGGAGAAATAAATATTCTTAAAATAGGAGACATTTATTTATCTAAATGGCTGGAAGAAAAAAAGAGCATGACTAATCTAAATCTGGTGGCAATTAATGCAGTGAGAAATTTAAACAGAGATGGAATAATGATGGCCATGAGGATGTTTAGATTTACTGGACAGTGACCATCAGTAATTTAAAAATTACTTAAAATTATCTCTAGAGTAATTTTTCACTTTTAACAGGATTAGCTGCCATTCTATTGATATACAGTGTCTAGAGAAGTTAATAGCTATCAATTAAATAATTCAAGTTCTTGACAACTGACTTGTCAGTCAACTAAATTTATTAGTTGGCTGATCTGTGGAAATTAGCTTATTGAACATTTGGTAAGACTATGGTTTCTGCAGTGATTAAAAAAAAATTAGTTGTGTTTGTATCTATGTATATGTATGTGTGAATGCTGTGTGTGTGCAAGTGCCCTTGGAGGCCAGAAGAGGGCACTTGATTTCTTGAATTTGGAGGTATAGAGTTTTGAGCCTCCTGACATGGGTGCTGGGAACTGAATTCTGTTCTCCTGGAAGAGCAGCAAGCAGCTTTAACCTCTGACCCATCTCTCTAGCCCCTTCTGGATGTTTTTGATTTTACTGTTTTTATTTATTTTTATTTTTATTATTATTGTGTACATGTGCATATGTAGATGTGCATGTATGTGTGTATCAGAACACACTTGTGAGCATGTGTGGTGACGTGTTTATGCTGAACTTGCCTGTGGAAGGTCAGAAAACAACTCTCAGGAATGGGTTCTCTCTTCCTACTATGGTTTCCAGGGATCAGTCTTAGGTTGTCAGTCTTGTACAGTACATGCTTTTACCTGCTGAGCCATCTCACCAGCTAGATTTTGCTGTGTTTAAAAACAGTTATTATTTTAAAATGGACAAGGCTGCTTCCGGAGGATGTGGGCTTTTAGATGATGGGCTACAGGGGACTCTGGAACTAATTACTGTAGGCAAAATTGTCCTCAGGTACAATGTTTTGTTTTCTTTTCTCTCTTTAAGAACTTTCTATATACTCTATACCTGATTCTTTACCAAGAGAAGTTTGGAAGCTTAATTTTACAAGGATGAATGGCCTTTTTAAAATAAAAACAAAAATAGCAGTAACCAGAGAATGACTGAGCTCTGGAGGAATAAGGCTATTTGGTGACTTCAGCACTTGTTGACTTCTGACAATAATGGTGGTGGTCACTTAGCTACTAGACCTGGGGATGTTTGTCAGGTTTGGAATAGAAAGGGATTCTGTATGACACAGGTAACTGATCCTACTCAGGGGAGAATGGCCTTCTCCAGAGTTCCTTTGTGTGTATTGGTGGTTTTCTTGTGAGAAAGGCCCACTTTTAAACTGAAGGGCAGTTGTAGCTTGACTGTCTCCAGGTGGTAGGTGTGATGCAGGAGAGATTGAGATTACTCCTGACTAAGCTCTTCTATAATGTGCATGACAGCATTGCATTTATACATGAACCACCAGATGGCAACAGAAAAGGTGTTTATATAGGATGCAGTTGTTTCCACGGCTTTATTTATTTATTTTTTAAAAATTTCTGTGGCACACCATCTCTCAGTATACTTATATATACATTTTTGGGCTAAAAACACCATGAATTGGTAATACCTGGCAATGTAAGATCCCAGTCAGGAAATTGAATAGTGGTACCATGTCACTAGAAAAAGATTTTATTTATTTTACACTAGCACACATATTAACCATTCCCAAAGGAAATGAGCTTCCAGGGATGCAACTTGATCTTTTCTCTCATTGTGTAGTCCATGCTTCTGCTCTGTATTTTCATTCAGCTTTTCTGTAGCTCCCAGTGTAAGCAGTAATAATTTCAGAACATTAAACAAACAAACAAACGTGGCTCTTACCCCAAAGCATTTTCTGTAACACCTTTGAAAGGAGGTCATGAGCTTATAAACGTTGAACATATTTATGTATTTGCTGGATGATGGCACTTTGGCTTTAAGTAGAATATGTTTTGTGTTTGCCTCACAGGCTTATTCCCCCCCCCCCCCCCCCATTTAACTGTCATCCTGGCTCTTTTAGAGTCTTTTTCTTAGGTAAGTATCCTGTGTGTGCACAAACTAGAAACTCAGCCTGAACTTCTTCAGGACTAGAAAAAAAAAAGAAGATTTTTATTGGAAGTATCTAAGGGAGTCACAAAGTACTCCACCTCAACAGATTTGGACATGTTCAGGACTTATCTTTTCTTCAGGAATGAGAGCCCAGGAATAATGCTGGTATGTGTGAGGCTCTGGGTTTGAGTCACAGTAACACAGAGATAGACCTGCCCACCCACTCGCACCCTCGAAGACTGCCCTCTTCCATGGGTCAGCTCCTTCTGTGCCGCTGTCATCTTGACTCATGGTTTTCTTTGCACAGCTGAAAGCCAGCTGTTGTCAGTCTTTTGCGTTTCTAGTTTTAGATCCTCAAATAAGGATTGACTGAAAGCTTTGGTCCTGAGCCCAGGCTTTGTGAAATGATCAGTTGTTTTTTTGTTTTGTTTTTTTGCCATGTAGTCGAGGCTGGCCTAGGACTTGCAGTCCATCTGCTTCAACCTCCTGAGTTGGGGTTTTCCACAAGCACTGCTGTGCCAGGGTCAGGTTTGTATTTTGAATTATTAGCTCAAGGGAGATAAAGCATCCCATCTATTGCAAAAGTGAGACTGTATAGAAGAAACTAGAAGGATGCCTATAGAGACCGAGAAGCAGTCAACTGTAGAAGTGGGAGGAAGTAGCAGATTCAGCCTAGAATATTGGAGATCTGGGTAGAGTTTAGGATTTAGGGGCACAAAACAGAGTTGGGTAGTCCATTGGAGTATGAATGAGGAAGTGTCACAGGCCACATTCAGGCCTCTTTCTAGGAAGATCAGTTGGTGAGCATGTTTTTCCCTGAGCTTGAACCCTTGTTTTGGCAGCATGGTCATGATCCAGGTTTTGAACACATTAGTGTGAGGTTTCCTGAAGCTTCCAGACAACTGTTTAGAAGCTGAGCTCTGAGTTAGAGGAGCAGCCTAAACTTTGGGTATAGCTATTTGTGGAGACACTAGCATATTGCTTAAGAGGATGGCTTTGGCAGACACAAAAACTGACTTAACTACTTGGGTGGGCTATTTAGTCCTGTGCATGTGTGTGTATGTTCACTAGTTAGGGTTTTTATTGTTGTGAAGAGACACCATGACCAAAAGCATCATGCCCACAATGGGCTGGGCCCTCCCACATCGATCACTAATTAAGAAAATGACTTGCAGGTTTCCTACAGTCTTATCTTAGGGAAGCATTTTCTCACTTGAGGTTCCCTCCTTCCAGATGACTCTAGTTTGTGTCAAGTTGACATAAAACTAGCCAGCACAATGTGTTTACTTGTGTACCTGTTCCTGTGTGTGCATACATGCTTGTGGAGGCCAAAGTTCAATGTTGAGTGTCTTCTTCAATCACTTTCCATATTACTTTTTTGAAAGGTCACTCACAGAACCAACTGGAGCTTACCAATTTGACTGGGCTGATTAGCTAGTGAGCTGGATCTATTTCCCCAGAACTAGGATTAAGTGCATGCTGCCATACTTATCTTTTTCTGAAGGTTCTGGGAGTACAAACTTAGCCCCTCTTGTTTGTGCAGGAAACACTTTGCCAACCGAGCCATCTCCAAGCCCCTAATCATCTTTAAATCTCGTTTTGTTGCCTTGAAGGATTGTTTGTTAATTTTTACCTATTTCATATAGCTGTTATGAGGATCAGTTGATATGATTACAGATAAGGTGTTAAGATCTTACCTGGTACATAGCATTCAGCCATTGTTAGGCACTGTTATTGCTATTTATGCTTCAGTAGACAGGAATCACACTTTATTCACTCCCTGGCCCCATAGTATTGGGGATTAATGAGTTACTGTAGTACAGAGTGGCACTGTGAACAATTGAAATGACTAAGAAGCCATTATACTAATAGTTGCCTTGCTGTGGTTTACCAGATGAATTGCAGAGGGAAAGAGTGTGGTGATGGGAACTGATGTGATAATATAGAAATAATAAACAGTTGACAGGGTAGTGGTACTGTCATGGAACATCCTGAATGGTATTATGGTAGAGATATGACTAATAAGGGGACCAAGAAATGGCTCCTGGCATTGTTGATTTGGTGGGAAATGGTGATCTTTTCTAGGACAGTATTGCTGGGTTCTAACAGTGCAAAATAGATCACAGAATGAATGTGCCAGGAGCAAGTGGAGTCCACAGTGTGTTCTCTTACTGTGGAAAATCTCCAGGAAAAACTGTAAAGTTTTTCATCACTATGTTTAGAATGCATAGTGATGAGATGATCCTAAAACACCTTGGGAATACTTATTTTTTCTAAGTTTGAAATATGTTCATCCTGCCCCTCATTAGCTGCAGCACTTGAGAGAGTGGCCCCTACACTTCACCTGGGCAACACAGTAGAGCTGGCTCTGAAGGTGTAGGTATGGGAGAAACAACCCTGAGGACATTAAAGCTGGAGAACTGGCCCCGCCCCTTGCTCATTGCTGCAAAGAGTGAACTAGCCAGGGCAGTGCTGGAGAGCTCACCCTGGCAGAAAAGACAGGGGAGAGCTGGCGGGCTGACAAATCCTGCAACTACCCAGCCCCAGAACCAGGATTATGTATTGGCCCACTCCAACACCCACCCCATATGTGATCTGCTGGAGCACATCTGTGGTGTGTGTGTGTGTGTGTGTGTGTGTGTGTGTGTGTGTGTGTGTGTGTATGTGTTGGTACTGCAAACCCAGGGCTGCTGGATCTTTATGATACAGGGCAGCAATGGGATGTCTAGGAAGTCCCAGTGACCATGTTGTAGCAGGGACTAGGGGCCTTGAGCCAGATGAATGATTCTTTGTGATGAACTCCTGCGTGTAAAAATGTATGGATAAAGGGGTTTACTGAGTGACTTACTGTGTCACACTGCAGCTTCCATGATGAGATTTTCCCCTCCTTTTTTTTCCTCTTAAATTTTATTTTGTTTTATTTTTGGTGGTAGGAGATGGGTGGGGAGGCATGATGTGAAAGACACAAATAATAAATAAAAAGAAAGTTAAGAAAATATGGAAAGAAAATACGGGTTGTTGTCACAGCTGAATGAGAAGTATTATTACAATTTTGTAATGTTACTTCAGTTTTATATTTTGTACATACCAACACTTGCAGAAGCATTGCTACCAGAGTTGACATAGAGAGTTCAAATACCCACGCTGCTATAAATACAGAGAAGTTATGGTCAAAATATAACAAAAACAATCAAGCACAATCTTGGCTTGAAATTTTCCAGGTGCCAGAAGTGAGAAGAAAGCTATGTACTAAGGCTGTACCGGGGAGCTTGAGGTTTGTAGCCTCAAACCTAGGACAGCTCCCAAGGGCTTGGGGTAGTGGAAGTGATGGCATGTTTCCTAAAAGAGCAAAAGACTTGGCCTGAGGTTTGTATAATGTTGGAAAGTGGAGTTGAGGCCCTTAGCATTAAATCTTGAAGGGTTATGCTGTCTGTTAAGAGACTGAAAAAAACCTACCTTTTAGTTTGGGAAAGGACACAGAAACTTGCTGTCTTCTGGGGGTTGTGACAAGTAGGAGGAAAAAGACATCTCAAAACCTGAAACTCACAGTTGGGGTGTGCATGTGTCAAATTTAGCATTTTTTTTTTTTTTTTACAATGCAATTAATTCTTACACCAAGAAATTAGCACAAAATATGGTCCAGAACTATGGAAAATAATTGAGTGCCCCAAATTGAAAAACAGTCTTGTAGAGCAAATGAAAGGGCACGACTCTTGCAGAAGCAGCTCATGCTAAAGACGAGCTTGCAGTACAGGCATGTCCCAGCTGCACACGGAAAGGGGTTACTGTGAAGGAGAACTGGAAGATGTTACAAACAGAAGATGGCATTTCAGGAGGTAGGGATGGTAGGGCCCATGAAAGAGATGACTTTATTTGAACTTATTTTAGAGATAAAATAGACCATGATGAAAGAACAGATTTAGAAAGTGAACAACAGATTTGGGAAAGAACTAAGTAGGACTTCTATAAATGAAAATTATAGTCATTAAATTTTAAAAAGTAACCTCAATGGATAAGTTATACAGCCAAGTAGGTATAATTGAAGAGAAAACTATTGATTTTTTTTTTAAAGGAGATTTGAGGAAATTGGTTGGAATACAGTACTGAGGGATAGAGAGACAGAAAATGAGTGGTAAAGATTCATGAACTTTAGAATGAGACAATCCAATATCATCTCATGAGCTCTCAGAAAGAGAACATAAGAGATACTACTAGAAGACATAATGGGCAGGATTTTAAAAATTGTTATTGTTGTTGTATGTGATATATGTGGATGGGTATATACATAGCATGGCACTTGTATAGAGTTTAGAGGACAACTTTTCTCTCCTTCAACCATTATGTGGGTTTTGGGATTGAACCCAGGTCATCAGGCTTGCACAGCAAGTACCTTTTCTTGTTGAGTCATCTTACTAGGACCCTAGAAAGTTTTCGTGAGTTCTTAGATTCCAGAAGTACATTGGGCCCCATGAAAGATAAAAACAATTTCATAGATAGATAGTAGATGAAACACTAGCAAAGTAGACAGAGCCAATCTAAGGTAAACAGATGCTTAAAATGGCAGGTATTCATTATAGAAGATGATGAAATACCTTCAGAGTGTTGAGGGAGAAAAGCAACTGATCTAGAGATCTGTATCCAAATAGATAACATTCAAGTGTAAGAGTGAAATAAAGACAAAATAGGTAGTTCATAGTTTTCATTTGAGGAACTACTAACAGTTGTACTTCATGAAGAAAGAACTTGAAACCAGCAGTGTGAGATCCAAGTAGCTAAATGATAGGAAACAATGTATCCACACCACCTTTAAGTTTACTCAGTCACCTTGTGGTTCAGAAGAGTGAGTACCTTTGTTAATGAGTACCAATGTTAATGAGTATCACTGTTAACGGGGAGCCAAATCCAAATCCATGGATTCTACCAACCACAGCCACAGATGGAAAGTTGTAGATTTACCAAACATTCACACATATTTTCCCCTCTTGTTTCTTAAACAATATAATATTGAGACCTTGTTACATTGTATTTATACTGTATTAGGTCTCATAAGTAATATGATTGATTATTTAAGTCTTTTAAAAGAAACCCATAGGCTGTATGCAGTACATTATTTTCTCTAAGGGCCTAGAGTATCTGTAGATTTTGGTATCCAGTGGTGAGTGGGGGTAATCCTAGCACCAATCCCAATGGATACCGAAGGATGGCTGTATTAGCCTTTCTACTCCTAAAGTATAAAATGGCTGAGTAAGAGGGGTAGTATAGCAGGACGGGGAGGTGGAGCGATAGAGATGTTGGTCAAAGGATACACAATTTCAGCTGGAAGGAGTAATACATTAAAGAGACCCATTTTGCAACATGGTAACCATAGCTAACAACTATGTTGCAATATTGTAGCTATAGCTTGCAACACTGTGGTGATTATATCAAACAACAATGTATTTTATCCTTTTAAATTGAATAGTAGATTGTATTTTTACCGGGAAAAAGTATGAAAAAATGCATATGGTAATTAGCTTAATTTTGTTCGTTCTATTCTGTGTTATATACAGCAAATGATACAGTTGACCCTTAAACAATGTTTTGAGCAGCTGCTCACAACTTGAGCTCACAGTTCACTTTATGTAGTCAGGTTTTTTTTCTTTTTTTTAAAAAGCTATGTCACCATGGCTTTTCTTTACTTTTAATTTTTAGACATGGTCTTACTAAGTTTCACAGGCTGGCTTGAACTTGTTCTGTAGCACAGGCAGGCCTCAAACTTGGAATTCTCGCGCCTCAGTCTCCAGTAACTAATACTGTGTGCCACCAGAACTGGCAACTGTACATAATTTGCTTAAACTATAATGCAATTTAATAACTGTGAGTAGTGGTTAATTCATATGTTAATTGCACTGTGAGAAAGATAATATGAGATGATGAAGATATGATAGTAGGGCTCCCTCCACTGCCCCCCCGTCATGGAGCTAATGGTTTATTAGGCATAAATGTGATTGACTGGAAGGCTTGTATGGTGCATGGAATCAGGGAAGTCAAAACTTTCATAGGGAAACTAGTGGAACCTTAGGATTCAGAGTATCACTTGGAAGTAGAAATGTGATGGATTAGATAGAGAGCATTGTCCTTTGCAGCATCCCCCTACTGATTTCTCACCAACTCCTGACTTTGAGCTTTGTTGAAATCTAGTATAATGTATTGGACACCACGGATGGTTTATGTCTCTGATTCTGAATCAAGATTGTGAAGCAATGCATAGATACTTTATAGCAAGTTCTAGTTTTTTTTGAGACAGGGTCTCACTATTAATTGAAGCTGGTCTTGAACTCTAGATTCTCCTTCCTCAGTCTCTCAAGTGTTAGGATTACAGGCTTGTGCCACTGTGCTTATCTCCTTTATAGCAATTTTAAAGCTTGAGTTTTTATTTCTTTTTAATGCTTGCTTGCATGTGTATGTGTGTGTACATGTGCATGCGTGCATGTTCACATGTATATGTGTGTCTGAAGACCAAAGGTTGATGTTGACGGTCTTCTTTGATTGCTGTCCCCATTTACCATCCAGGGTCTCCTGCTGAAGCTAGAGCTAGTACAGCAGCCAGCTTGCCCCCAGGATCTGTCTCTGTCCCGAGTGCTGGCATTGTAGCTATATTGCCAGTCCACTTGACTTTTATGTTGTTTCTAGGGACCCAAACTCCAGTCTTCACACTCATAGTAGGTGTTTTGTCTATCGAGCCTTCTCATCACTTCAGTCTCTTGAGTTTCTTCTTCAACTATAACTACTTGGCTTTGTATGTTGCTATTTCTTGGGTTTACGGAGATAGTGCTGGCAGCCCCTCACCCCCTTAAAGCAAAATTTCAGATGGTTTCTGGATCATGTCCTGGATTGTCACATACCAGTTAAAGAGGGCATCTGGAGAGTGCTAGCCTACTCTGACTTCTTTCCCTCATGATGGGGAAGAAACTGGTTTGGCTGGAATCCTCTGTTCCTCTGTGGATTAGTCCACAGCAGGTCACCCTGACCAGGATAATGAGGTTTTACGTTTTTCTAGCTTCTTTCACAGTGCCTCTTGCAGCTCCTAAGAAGACTACTATTCTATGTTGATATTAAAAAAGACAGAACATATAGAAATGATTCTAATTGGTGAGAAGACAGTCTGAATCAGTTGAGAAATGAGGTTATAGGGTACTTTATACAATATAACATACAATGTAATATGCTTTATTTAATATTCTTAATATATTGGGTGTTGTCCCTTTTCTGTATATTGTATCTTTGTGGGTGTGTGTATGTATGCATATATATGTAACAGGTGTGGACATGTGAGTGCATACTTGTGCATATGTGTCTGCCTGTATAGGAGGCCAGAGACAAACCATGAGGCACCCTGAATTCCTTTTATTTTGTTTTGTTTTATTTTATTTTATTTTTTGAGGCAGGATCTCCCACTAGTCTGGAACTTGCCTAGTAGGCTAGGCTGCCTGGCTAGGTAGACCCAGGGATGGTATGAAGGTCAGAGGGCAACTTCAGTGTTGGTTCTTTATGTTGTACCTTGTTCGAGACAGGCTTTCTTATGTTCGTCAGTATGTATGCCAGGATAATAGCTGATGGAGAGCCAGCTGTCTCCAGAACCCCTCTCTAAGTTCTGTGCTGTGCTGGCCCCTGTGAGTGACCTGAGCCTCCTCTGAATGCAGGTTTCTCTCTTCTGTCTTTTGGAAAGTGGAGTCAGGTGGCTGATGTCCTACTACTGTTCTCTGTTTTCTGATTTTCTCTATTAAACTTAGATCACTTTTGAAATAAGAATATTACATATAATAGAATAACATAAAGGTTAGAAAAGTAATGAGAATGTAATATTAGTGGAAAGTGGCCGAGAAGTTACTAGTTTATAAAACAATGGACTGTGATTGAATGAATGGGCCAGCCTGCTTATGGTGTTTGTCTCTGCATTCCTAATATTCTTTGTTTTAAACAGAATCATTTAAAACTTTTAAATTGCAAAAGCAATTAGAATTATTTACCATAATGTGAGTCTATGGGTTTTGGGAAGAATGTGGTTTACTCACTGAGAGTGGATGAATGGGAAACTGGGATTTTGTTATTTTTAAAAAATCTCACCATTGAGAGATATTAACTAATGGTTTTTGGATTTATTTTGTTCATCTGCTTGAAAAAGGCTCACACTATCTTTACAGGCTCTTTGTAAGAACAACAACAACAAAAAATTCCTTTGAAAGATGGATTGATAAACACATTTGTACCATTGATTTCTGGTTAGGCCTGTATAATCTTTTTGATTCTAGTGTCAAATTCTCCCAATAACAACACTGATATTGAACCTGTTCAGTACATTCAAGTTTTTATAGGAGTGTGCACAAAAATTTGAAATATCATTGTGCATATAAAATGGATTAACTTAAATTTGAATATGTGTATATATAGTACTTAAATGTTGAAGTATAACAAATATAAATTAGAGCTTCAGGTGTGAATGCTGTACTAGATGACAAGTTGATAAAAATCATAAAAATGTATCTGTAAATGGACATTTCCTGTCCTGAGCACCTGGTCCCAAATAAACACACAGATGCTTATATTAATTACAAGTGCTCAGCCGATAGCTCAGGCTTGTTACTAGCTAATGCTTACATTTAAATTAACCCATTTCTATTAATCTATGTATTGCCACATGGCTCGTGGCTTTACCTGTCCTCTTGCTTTATGGGCAGCTTTCTGGAATCTCTCCTGACTCTGCTCTCCCTCTTCCCATCATTCTGTTTGGCTTTCCCACCTAACTTCCTGCCCAGCTACCAGCCTGTCAGCTTTTTATTAAACAATGTGAGTAATACATATTCATAGTGTAAAAAAGGATTGTTCCATAGCAGTATTTTTTTTTTTTAAAACTGTACTGGTAAAAGTGGAAATACCCCAGCCATTTCTTCATCCTGGTATTCCTTAGCTTGTTTTTATGAAACCCTGCAGATCCCCGAAGCCTGGTGCTTTTTTTTTCCCTTGCCTATTTATTTTCTAGTGTTTTCCTCTTTCTGCTTTAATGTGCCAGATTTGCTCTTTTTTGAGCAAATGATGTTCAAACTTTTTAAAGTGAGAGGTACTTCCTGAGCATGGCAACAACTTTGAATAATATTATAAATGTGAAATTGTAATAAAGCTTTTCAGGCAAGCAAAGGAGCCACACACATATATTTACATTTATATATTTTATGTGTGTGTGCGCGTTGGGGTGTCAGGTGCACGGGAAGTTGGAGGACAACTTGTGGGAATCAGTTCTCTCCTTTTACCATTCTGGAGGATTCTGTGGGACTGAACTTAGTTTGGTAGGCCTGCTGTGCCTGTGTTTGCCTGCTGTATCTTGCTGGCCCTATTTGATTCTTAATGGTGATTTTATTCATTTAATTCTTGCAAATGAAATTAGTCATCATGTGTTTTGATTTTTGCTGTTGTCTTTCTCCTTTCTAAACTAACTGGGGACCAGGAATAGTCCACTTTCTTTTTCTTCCCCTTGGTCCCTTCCCTCTCCACTCCCCGACTCTTCCTTTCTTATAAAGAAACAACACTGTGGGTATGTATGTGTGTGGTGTATGTGCATGGGACTGTGTATGTGGCTGAGGGCAGATGATGACATTGGTGTCCCACTCTACACTCGTAGCTTTATTTTCTGAAACCAGAAGCCTGAATGTCCTCTTGCTTTCTACGTTAATTATCTTAGGTATATACTATATTGATGGGAAGTTAACACTGTTTTCTCTTTTCCCATCTCTAGCAAATTTTCTACAATTTCTCCTTTGTTCACAAGAATGGTGTTTTCTCCCATGTATGGCAACACATTTCATGTTCAACATATGAGCAGTGTTAAGGGGCACCTTTACAGGTGAAATAGCTGAGAGGGATGCTTGATTAAGATAGGCATGCCTTGGGGCTGGAGAGGTGGCTCAGCAGTTAAGAATGTTTGTGATCTTTCAGATGACCAGAGCTGTGTTCCCAGCACCCACCCATGTGAGGTGACTCACAATTGCTGGTAACTTCAATTCTAGGCAATCTGACTTCCTCTTCTGGCTCCCACAGATATCTGGATGCATGTACATATACACATAAATAAATAATAAATATTTTTAAAATAGGTATGCCTTGGTTCCCTCTGCCTCCTCCTTTGCTTCCTTCATTACTAGAGATTGAACCTTGGTCTTCTCACGTGCTAGACAAGTGCTCTTCCACCTTGGCTGTTCTTAAGTCTTATTTTGAAAAATAAGGAGATGGGGTTATCTTTTCATCACAGAACTTGACATTTTTAAAAAAGAATTATTCATGTATGTGTATGAGTGGTTGCACACATGACACAGTATTTGTGTAGAGGTCAGAGGACAACTTTGTGGAGTTGGTTCTCTTTTTCCATTTTTATATGGGTTCTGGGAATTGAACTCAGGTTGTCAGGCTGACACGTCTTGAACCATTTTGTTAGCACAAAACTTTGTTTTTTGTACTTATATTGTTTTATTATGTAATACTTACTAATTATGAAAAATAACAAGTAGGTTAGCCTGTTCTTACCATATGAATGTGTGGCCACAAGAAGCTCTGCTTTCTGCTCCTCAGTCCCATGGTTCCCTCTGCTTGAGGTGATGATGATGCCATATGGACCCTCCCAACACTCACACACCTTATAGGAATTGCAGCATACTGTTACTTTGGAGGTTGACTCCAGAGCCCTTGTCTTTTTTTACTTACTGTGTCTGAGAAATCGTTTCACATCAGCATATATGAATGTATCTTGGGAAAACCTATGCATGTAGAAAATAATTTTTGGGTTCTAGGGTAATAGCTCAGTCAGTAGTGTTTACTGTGCAAACGACCTGAGTACAATGCTTAGAAACCGTGGTTTTTTGTTTTGTTTTTTTTTTTTTTTTGTTTGTTTGTTTTTCTTAAAGCTGAGCACAGTGGTACAACTTTGGAATACCAGTGCTGGGGGAGGCAGAGATAGGTGGGACCTGGATTTTGCTGTCTAGCAAGTCTAGCTGAATTTGTGAGTTTCAGGTTAGTGAAGAGAGCTTGCCTTCCTTGAAATAAAAACAAAAACAACTGGGTGGTGGTGGTGTACACAATTAATCCCAGCACTTGGGAGGCAGAGGCAAGCTGATCTCTGTGAGTTCAAGGCCAGCCTGGTCTACATAGTGAGTTCCAGGACAGCCAGAGATATACACAGAGAAACCCTGTGTTGAAAAACCAAAACCAAAACAAACAACAATCCCCCAAAACCCAACACCACCAAACAAACAAACAAACAAACAAACAAACATCTTGAGGAATGACTCTCAGGCTGACCTTTAGTCTCCACATGTCCATGAACACATACAAATACTTTTAAGCCGTCTGATGAAGTGTATTGACATTGTCACCTATCATTGCCCCTGCCATTCATGATCTGTGTGACCTTGGGTGAGTACTGTAACTTGTTTGGTTTTAGGAGGTCATTTATAAAACGAAGTTAATCTCTCCCAAGGTTTTTGTAAGGATTAGAAGAGATAATGCATGTAAAGCACTTAGCGTGGTGTCCTGCTTAATAAATCACAGTGATTATTGTGCTCGTTCATTTATCAGATCAAATGAGTCCCTAATGTGTTTCTCCTTCCTCTACTAAAATTAAGTGCACAGCAGGCGTGTTAGTTGCTCGTCACCTGTTTTGTCACCCTCTTCTATACCTTGCCTGTTCTGTTGTTTGTGCTAATATTCTCCCTCTTTCCCAACACGTGTTACACATTTCCTTTTCTTGTTGATGGCCCCACTGACCTATCAAATCCCCCTTGCTGTCTTATTAATCAAGGCATTGTTTGTGGCTTAGTATGGAAACTCAGCAGAGCAGGAATGTTTCTGTTGCTGGTCCTCCAGAGTCAGTTAATATTGCAGCCAAATTTAATTTAAGTCACCAGACAGGATGATCCTTCTTGTGATTGTGATTTCAGCAGGGACAGAACTGAAGTCAGGAGCAGACAGCTGGCAGAGAGTGATGAATGTAGGCTGAGATGTCACAGACGTTCCTTACCACTGTGGGCCTGTCGGGGGCCTAAGAAGTCCATTTCCTGGAGGACAGCCAGGAAGGGGAGGGTATGTGGGTGGGAATGGGGAACACAACAACCCCACTGTTAAATTAACATAAACATGGCGACTCTGGCAGGAGGATGGTGTTCTGGGTGTGGTATGAGTATGTGTGTGTGAAAAATAGAAGAGTGTGATGTGGAAATGAGAGGGCTGCTCTGATGTTCTTGTGCAAGTGTCTAGCTGTAGGAAGTGCCTACTCCTACCACTTGATGGGGTCTTGCAAGGCTGTCATGTTTATTGGGGTCAG
This sequence comes from Peromyscus eremicus, assembly GCF_949786415.1. Taxonomy (NCBI): domain Eukaryota; kingdom Metazoa; phylum Chordata; class Mammalia; order Rodentia; family Cricetidae; genus Peromyscus; species Peromyscus eremicus. Next base: position 29,937,362 of record NC_081438.1, on the reverse strand, counting down.
GATTGGTGCACTCAGAACTGTGTGGAGATTGTGAGAGACTGAGTGCCTGGGAGGGTGTCAGTGTGACCCATCTATACCCTCTATTCCTGTGGTGTGGCCAGGCTGGTGTGCACAGCACAGCAGTGCTTCTGGTGAGTCATAGGCCTTCTGGCTTCTTATCTGATGGGCTCCCATCTTGTTGGATTCATGCACATACTGTTTGATGGTCAGTTTCCCTGGATGTTTGTTGTTGTGTGCTGCTTTGATGAGGATGGCTCCATCACCCTCTCCAGGTTATCTAGCAGTGGCCCATCTGCATGTTCCTGCTCTGCTTGTTGACAACTTAGCTTCCTTTTCTAAGGCTGCGGTCAATGAAGGAAGTAGAATGTAATGTTTGAAGCGTATCTGGAATATTCTGTTCGAGGATCTCATGGCTGTTGTAACTGCTTCTTCAATATTAAGGATTTGCTTTCCTCTTCCCTTGGCCTAATTGAACCCATCCTTTTTTTGCCTTTGTTTTTTTTTCTGAAAATTTGAGTACTTAAAAAGATGGTAGCTAGACTATATTCTAGCGTTTTCTGAGAGGAAAGCAATTTACCTGCCTAACAGGATTGCCTAGAGCTGGTGGTGATGGTGTGGTGTGGCAATCAGTTTTCAGATTGCCTTTGAAAGAGCCTATCCTGGTTAGCTTCCTCCCCCTTTCTGTTTTGATGAGTGGGTCCCAGGGCTGTTTTATGCTGTCTTTCCTCCCTCATACTTGGATGCAGGTGTCAGCCATCTGTAGATCCAATTCCAATTTTCAGATCTCCTCCTTCTCTGTAGCTACTGTTTCCTTTAATTCTTCCCTATACCGTGGGGTGTGTGTGTGTGTGTGTGTGTGTGTGTGTTTTGAGACTGGGTCTCACTATATAGCTGTGGCTGGCCTGGAGCTTGCTATGTAGATTAGGCTGGCCTTTGTAGATTGCTATGTAGATCAGCCTTTGCCTCTGAATGCTGGGATTAAAGGAGTGTGCCACCATATTGTGGCTTCACTCATTCCTTCTTGAGTTCTCATTTTGTACATACCTTGAACTCTGTGGAGAGAGCTGCTACAAGCAAACTGGAAGTATGTTTTTATATTATATAGAAGAAGAGGTCGTGTTACTGTAAATTACTGTTTAGTATTCCAATTTGTGCATTTCTGAGTCAAAGTTTGTTCTCTCAAAAACTACCTTATTAAATATTGATTTTCCCCTTGGTTCATCCATAGAAACCCTAAAGATAGAGGAGGCATTTTGGCTAGCCTTTGTTCTTCACAAATAAGTCATTAGAAGTCAAACCAAGTCCAACTGTGATGTGAGTTCATGGTCTTTCTAGGTTAGAGTCAGAGATCTTATGTATTCTGAGCATCTGCTCTGTTTAAGTATTAATTGTGGTTATCCTAGACAAAGTCCTATTTGAAGTATGGAATTTGTTCGCTACTCATCTTGTTAAAAAAGGGAATAAGACTTGTCATGAATCTTTTGCTACTTACATAACGAGAGCAATTTGAACTATAGAGTTAAGCTTGCCCACAATTTTTAAAATACTGACTTTGGTTGGTTCTTTTTTTTTTTTTTTGACAGGGTTTCTCTGTGTAGTTTTGGTGCCTGTCCTGGATCTCTGTAGACCAGGCTGGCCTCAAACTCACAGAGATCCACCTGGCTCTGCCTCCTGAGTGCTGGGATTAAAGGCGTGTGCCACCATGCCTTTGGTTCTTAAGAATGAAAGGAATTAGCACACTGTCAGGCAGAGTGTCGCTTTCAGAAGAGTCAGTTGAGAGCAAGCAGTCTTAAACCTTTCAAAACTTGAACATCGCCTGTAGACCCTGACCAACACAGTTAATGGAGCTCTTGAAGTGTCTCTGTGTATCTTCTGAAATTTGACTTTTGTGCTAATGTGGGGATATTTTGCAGTCCTCAAATCTTAAGACAATTTCAGAGCTCATCAACTAAAAGCTCTTGGCATGAAACTTAAATTAACCATGCATGAAAGAAAATACCTTTTGAAACTAAAAATCTTAAAAAGAAAAGAAAACAAAACTCCCAAAGCCCTTCCAAATTCTCCACACAGATGATAGATACTGTGGTACTTTCTGAATGTGTAGAAGCCTCAAAATCAAAATGAAAATGATTTACGAAGTCCTCTTTGATTTTTCTGGGTCATTTAATTGGAGTTGATTTCTTCAGAACGGACTAGGTCTCTTAGAGTGAAGCACTGATGGCACATCCTGGGTGGCTGTTGGATCGGAGCTGTGTCACTGGCTCTGGAGACTGAGCCCCAGATGTGTGATTCAGAACTGCGTGGCTGATACTAGGTCAGCATAATGATTTATATGAAGCTGCCTTTCCCTTTCCCCAAACATTTCAGGCCACATCTTACAGTATCTGAAGTTACTTTGCAAGAAAACATTCTTCATGAGGCAACAAGAGAAAAAAAATGCAACTTAAGCCAGAGATTTAAGGGCTGGGGGATGGCTCAGTTGATGAAGTGATTCCCACATAAGCATGAGGACCCCGGTTCCATTCCCCAGTACCCACACACAATATGGGCAAGGTAGCACATATATGTAAGCCCAGTGTTGGAGAAGCAGGTGGATCACTAGGGCTTGCTGGCCAGTCTAGCCAAAATAGGTTCAGTGAGAAACCCTGCCTCAAAAATAAACTGGAGAGTGATTGGAGAAACACACTCAATGTGGTCCTCTGGCCTTCACATGCTCATGCATCTACATACACACACACACACACACACACACACAGACAGAGAGACAGAGAGACAGAGACAGACAGACACATGAAGTTTGACTCATATAATATAAAATTAACCAGTTTGGAATGAACAGTTTGATAGCATTAGATACTCTCTGAGTATTATGCAGTAACCACTTTTATTTACCTCCCAAACCTTCATGCCCATTAAACAGTCCTTTCTTCTACCTCCTCCTCCAGCCCTTAGTGACTACCAATTGGCATTGTTTGTATGGATTTACCTATTCTGAATATTTCATGTAAATGAAGCAATTCCATGTAAGGCTTTCTTTGTTAGCTCTTTTCAGTGGGTATCATGTTTCAGAGTTTTGTACATATTGTGCATGTCAGTACTTCCTCTCTGTTTATGGCTCAGTATTCCACTGTGTGGATGTACTACAACCTGTTTATTGATCTGTTGATGGACTTTGGCATTGTCTCTACCCTTTGGTCATTATGAATAATGTTAAGAACGTGAATGCTGATGTATTTGCTGGAATATTTGTTTCTTCTCCTTTTTTTTTTTTTTTTTTTTTTTTTTTTTTTTTTTTTTTTTTGCTATACTCCTGGGATTGGAATTTGGGATCCTAATTCCATTTTTAAGTCTAAGAAATATTTTCTGGGAGCTGGAGAGATGACTCAGCAATTTCGAGTATTTGTTGCTCTTGCAGAGGACCTGGGTTCAGTTCCAAGTACCCACATGGTGGTTCACAATCATCCTTAACTCCAGTTGCAGGGAATCTGATGCCCTCTTCAGGCTAAGGAGGGCAGTGGTGTATGTAGTGTACAGACATATGTGCAAGCAAAACACCCATCTACAGAAAATATAAATAAATACATATTAAAAAGCACAATCTTTTCTGATTATGATGTATGTGCTTGTGTTTGTGTGCTCATGTTCATATGTATGAGTACATACATACTAGCCAAAGTATGAGTGTGGAACTCAGAGGGCAACCTTGGGCACCAGTCCTTACCTTCCACCTTGTTTGAGACAGGGTCTCTGTTGTTTGCAGCTGCATAAACCAGATGAGGAGGTGCCTTTTGTCTCTGCCTCCCATCCTGCTGTAGGATGCCACTGCTTCCAGCTTCCTGTGGGTTCTTGAGATTTGAACCCAGGTCCTCACACTTGTAGGACAAGTGTTTTATGTGCTGCGTCATCTCTCCAGGCCTTTGTTTAACTCTCCTAGTAGTTGCCAAACTGTTTTCCACAGTGACTTAGAGAATCTTATATTATTACTAGCAATGGACAAGAATTATGGTTTCTCCATAACCTTGACAAAATGTCTTTTCCTTTTTACATTATTCATTCTAGTAGATATGAAGTAGCATCTTACTGTGATTTTGATGCATTTCCACAGTGATTAATGATGTGGAGCATTTTTTATATGATTGTTGGCCATTTGGAAAAATGTCTATTCAAGTTATTTGCCTATTTTAAAATTACGTTGTTTTTGTTGAGTCGCAGGAGTCCTTTATATACTGTGGGTACTAAGACATTATGTAAATATTTTCTCCTATTCTGTTACCAATTTCTTGCTTATTCTCTCTGTATTCGTTTGCATGAACAGATGCTTTGTTTCTTCCAGTCTTACATAGAAGGTAGCATTTTATTTTACACACAGTGTTTCTTTAATGTTTCCCCCCAAAGGTATGCAGTATGGAAATTCCATATTAGCACATGGAGATGCATGGCTAATAACCAAATAAAAACTTTAGACTATGTACCAGCGCCTTAGAAGTCTGCCTACCACTTGGCTCTGGGAAAGCTGTGTTTTACCTACCTATTAATTTGAATTTTCAGCCTATTTAATCCCTTTTTCACTACTTTTAAAATCTTTTATTTGAGAAGTAGATCTAAAAAGCTAATCCTTAGGCTGTTTTGGAGCAGGAGATCAGAATAGGTAGGAGGTAGCTCAGAAGCTTGTGTGCTACTGAGAAGAGGCCTCTTGATCAAAGGTGGTGTGGGGCTAGATGCCGCCTCAGTAATATGAAATAAACTCCCCCTGGATGACTGTAACTTTTAGTTATAAAACAGGCTTTGCACTCAATGCAATAGTAGACTCTTCCCTTGACTCCTAAAATAGAAACTGAATAGCCCTTTTAGAACAGTCATCCTAATGAGGTCTATTTGAGGTGGCTGCTGGCTTTTATATTTTATTTTTATGATCAGTATTTCTAGTTTTTCTCCAATAACTTTGTTAAGCCTGTACCTAGGAAAAAAAGAAGTAAAGGCAAGATTCAGAAGTGATGTGTTTGTAAGTTCTTATGGTTGAACAGCCCTTTTCTCAGGTTAATATTCTGTTTTCATGGAGGGGTACAAGATCCTATTTGAACTTTCTTCTTAATTATACTTTTTTTTTAAGCTGGAGGACAAGCTTTAGGAAACTGCATTCAGTACTGGGACCCCAGGGTGTTCACATGTCTCTGGAAGTACCTCTCCCTTCACTATTACCAAGGTCCTGGGCTTTGCATAAGGACAACCCCTTGACGTTCTCTGCCCTGTCACTTGCTGTCGCACTTGTGTCTCACAGATTCTGTTACTCTCCACAGGAAAGAAGTGGGGTTTGACAGCATGGTCTGTATCTTATATGTTGGGCACACCACGATTTATGATCTGAGCATCAGTAGCCCATATCACATCACTCCTAAGCTTTTACACATAGTACCCCAAACTGTACCTGTAGCATCTTTTAAAAAATTATTTATTAGTTTTAATAGTGTATGTGTGTGTGTGTGTGTGTGTGTGTGTGTGTGTGTGTGCGTGCATATGAATGCAGTTTCCAGAGTCCAGAGATGCCAGACCTCCTGAAGGTGGAGTTACAGATGGTTGTAAGCTGGCCAAAGTAGGTGCTGGGAATAAAAAATGGGTCCTTTCTTTGCAAGAGCAATACAAGCTCTAAACCACTGAGCCATCACTCCAGTCCCATAGATAGCTTCTTAAACTATTTTTCTCTATGCTTTTAGCCTCATGTATTGTTTATATTTATAGTTGACACAGAGATTTTACTTAGTATTCTCAATATATTCAAATGATATCAACTTAAGAAGAAAAATATGTGTAATATAAAAAAGTTTAGGCATTGTACTTAAAATTCTTTTTTTTCTTATAATAAGCTTTTGAAGAAGTTCTTATATAGCCCCAGTTTCCAGGGACCAAAATGATGATTTTAATTATAGACAATAGAATATTAAAAATAATTTCCATTATAGAACTGTCTAAAAGATTAAAAGGGCATATCAACAAAATAAACCACCTTTTTGTATAACATTATTTACATTGCCAAATATGATAGCTTTATGCATCTGTCTAAAATGTAGAAGAGTTGCTAAATAATTCCATGAGTTGTTAAAAAGTATGTAAATAGTCTTTAGCCCTTTGAATTTCTGGCATTTTACTCCAGTGATCTTTTTCTTGGGCAGAAAAATGTTCTGGGTTGTTGCTACAATAAAAGTCATAGGGCTTTAGGAAACATGAGTAGGCTGTGTGAATCCACTGTGCTCCTGATGAGAGCCCAGGACAGGCCCGTGTGCTTGTTTGTATCAAGGATGCTCTATCAAGGGGGGAAGAAACTGCAAGTAAAAGAGCAGAATTACATGTAGATGCATGAAGATACTAAATGAACTTGAATCAGATGATTAGTGTTTTGTTCCTCAGTGACTTAGGTTTTGTGATGTTTGTTCACTGGAAATGGAAGAGAATACAAAAATACCTAAAGAAAGAAAAATAAAGCATTTGAAGGTAACCATTGATGCATTTTGGTAAATATGTCTAGAAATCTCTCTGTGCCTTTGTATATATATACACACACACACACATACACACTCACACACACACATACGCACTCACATGCACACCCACACACTTAAGGGCTGGGCAGGTAGCTCATTTAGTAAAGTGCTGGCTATACAAGAATAAGACCCTGAGTTTGGATCCCCAGGACCTAGACAGGGTATAGTATGTATGCAGAATTCCCAGTGTTGGAGAAGTGGAGACCTGAGGATCCATAAGACTTGCATGCAGGACAGACAACTCATCTAATTGTTGAGCTCCAAGTTCGGTGAGAGACCCTGTCTCAAAATTATGAAGTAGAGAGCGATTGAGAAAGAT